>NC_069502.1:606205571-606498071 GCF_027579735.1 Bombina bombina | reverse complement strand
TTCTATTTTGTAACCCTGAGATACTATGTCCACAGCCCAAGGATCTGGGACATCCTATATCCATGCTTGACAAAACAGGGTAAGTCTGCCCCCCACTTGATCCGATCCCGGACCGGGGGAAGACCATTCATGCTGACTTAGACTCAGCTGAAGGTTTCTTAGATTGCTTCCCCTTGTTCCAAGACTGATTGGGTCTCCAAGAAGACTTAGACTAGTCCTGCTTGGAAGAGGGAGAGGAAGACTTTTGTTTCAAGTTACGAAAGGAACGTATATTACTTTGACGTCCTTTAGGTATGTTCTTCTTGTCTTGTGGTAGAAAAGACCGTTTTCCACACGTAATATCAGAAATTATTTCTGCCAGACCAGGGCCAAACAAGGTCTTACCCTTGTAAGGAAGTGCCAGGAGCTTAGATTTAGAGGTAACATCAGCTGACCAAGATTTAAACCACAGAGCCTTACGGGCTAGAACAGTGAAGCCAGACATCTTGGCTCCCAGTCTAAAGATTTGCATGTTAGCATCAGAGATAAAAGATTTGGCTAATTTGAGAGCCTTAATCCTATCTTGGATCTTCTTCAAATAAGCCTCCAGCTTTTTGTCCATGGATCCTTAAAGGAGCAGCTATCCTCTATAGGGATCGTAGTTCTCTTAGCCAGAGTAGAAATAGCCCCTTCTACTTTAGACACCGTGCGCCATGAATCTTTAATGGAGTCAGCAACAGGAAACATCTTTTTAAAGAAGGGAGACGGGGAGAAAGGTATCCCTGGCTTATCCCATTCCTGTGTAATGATCTCTGTCACACGGTCTGGAACAGGAAACACTTCCCCAGAGGAAGGAACATCATAGTATTTGTTAAGCTTACTAGATTTCTTAGGGTTGACAGCGACAGAAGGGTCGGAGTCGTCCAAAGTAGCCAATACCATCTTTAACAGTACATGGGGGTGTTCAAGCTTAAATCTGAAGCTTACTTCTTCAGCATCAGATTAAGGAATGATACTGTCTGAATCTGAGATTTCACCCTCAGAGGCTAGCGATGTATCCTCCTCATCAGACTTATGAGGGAGGGCAACCTGCATAGCAGCAGATGGGACAGACACCTTACTCTCTGAAAAATATTTAGTTTTCCTCTTGCATTTCCTCAACATAGGAAAAGCAGATAATGCTTCAGATACCGCAGAAGATATCTGTGCCGCAAAATCTGATGGCAAACTCCTCAAGGAGGTTGAGAGGAACTGAAGGACACTGTATGCAACGCCATTAAGGCTTGGGATGCTTGAGGAGAAAGCTGTGGCATTGCCTGAACAGCATCACCTTGAGAGACATTGGGTTCAGTGGGCAATAGTTTATCCTTACATTCTAGCATTCTAGCTAAACATGTAGCGCAAAATTGCATAGGCAAAACAATTTGGGCCTCTAGGCATAATAAGCATTTATCACAAGACATAGATTCTTGCTCCATGTCTATAATTAGCAAAACAAACAAATCCTAAAAAATTATTGAGAAAATAAAAAATGTTGATACCGTCACTTTAACAGAAAATGTTTACACCCTCAGAGCGGTAAACGCAAATTAAATAGAATGCCTAAATAAGAAAATATATACTCAGGGACCCTACACTATACTGAGGTGCCCTACCATAACTAATTTCAACAATGTCAATGAAATCTTCTGTAGAAGCGATCCAGCAGAGGCTGAAAAAGAAATTACGATACTCCTCTCTGATATCTAGATGGAAGAGGAGGAAGTCATGTGACCGCCAGAGAAAAGAAACTGTGCAGTAACTAAAAGCGCGCGTTTCTCACAGACTAAAAATACCGGAGCTACTAAGCTTCACAGACTTTCATAGAAACAGCTCGGGGAATTGACCAATAAACAATTTCACAAACAAATAAATATTTCTGTCACTCAATTTCAGTTACCAACCGAGTACAGTAAAAACATAAGTACACATACAACTACTTCTCCCCTGTTATGCGTCAAGAGTGATGTCATCCTTCGTGGCCACTGGAGTTCCTGCAGTGTGAGAGGAGGTTACAGTCGGGACACCGCTCTGGAGGCTGGCTGAGCAATTTCTTAGCCCGTGTGGAGCAAAGAGGGTCTCTATACTAGCAAGTATACTTTGCAGCTCCTGCATTTTCGCCAAAGGACAGGACAACCCCGGTTTTTCAGGTATTGAATTATAACAACGCTTTATGAATAATTTAACTTTGGGGCTGTTATTAGAGTAAGTTGTGTTTAAGGCCCGTAACTAAACAAGGCTTGTCCACATTGCTTGCATTATTCTCCGCATAAGAATACCTCTTCTGACTTTTCACATACAACTAAGGCTGAATAAACAAATTATGCTGACAGTCCCCGAGTCTCCACATACACTGTGTGCCTGCCCTCTGCCAAACTGAATCCTGAACAAAAGATTAAACATGTCCCAATAAACTGCAATTGGAAAAATCTTCTGAAGTGCAAGTCTCCAAGACCTAGAAGACAAAAGCACTTACCTGCAGTCTAGCTGTCCGGCAAGGAGACAGCTCACTAGGCGTGAAAGGACACATACTCCTCACAGAGACCTGTTGAAAAAGAAAGAACAGAGTAACCAACTTTGGCTTTCTGTGACTACGGCAGCAATATGTTAGGAAACCAAGTAAGGACCACTTTACCACTTCCTAACTGCTTAAACGCCACCACTACTCTTAGTCAAGAGATTGACGTGGACACAGCTAAACCCAAATCTTTGCTTGCAGGGAAAAGTACCCAGAAAAGGAAAAAATATCTTTAGACATCGAACTTCACCTCCTCCATTGACAGAGGCAAAGAGAATGACTGGGGGTTATGGGTAAGGGAAGTGACACTTAACAGCTTTGCTGTGGTGCTCTTTTTCTCCTCCTGCTGGCCAGGAGTGAATATCCCACTAGTAATTGGAATGACGTTGTGGACTCTTCATGTCTTAGGAAAGAAATCTTATTTTAACTCTTGAAGAGCTGATTTTAGTACTTCTTGGAACACCAGGTTAATTTGTTTAAAGTGATTATTTATCAATCCTAGCGTCTGTAAAAAATACTTTATGCTGAAAGCTCCTTTATTTGTTTCAAGCGTCCGCCGCACTGAGCTTCTCAGGCAGTCCATGACAGAATGCTGTTTTGCTGAGAGGTGACGTGTTCACCTCTTAGCAAATAGCCGTGCAGGAAATCCGGCTTGGCACCTGCTGGAACGCACAGCTTTTTGCTAAGAGGTGGAAATGTCACCTAACAGCAAATAGCATTCTGCCGTGGGCTGCCTGAGCAGCTCAGTGCGGCAAACGCTTGAAACAAATAAAGTGGACTTTCATTCATGAAGTATAAAATACTTCATGCTGAAAGTGCACTTTATTTGTTCCAATGGTCAATCCTTGTGTTTCAAAAAAGCTAGGATTGACAATCACTTTAAGTAGGTTCTCCTGACATGATTCCCCTGGTTGAATGTTTGTAGTGTTAATCACAGTGTATGCTTCATCCTGTTTATGGGCAGAAAACTGTTCCAAGCAAATAGACTTTTTTTTAGCTTGTGATTTAGAAATACTGTCTTGGTTGTCACCATATTGCTGATTGCTCTTTCAAAATAATCTGTGATCACAAACCTTGTAGAAGGCAGACATTATATCAAAAGAAGAGGGGGATAGAATCACCCTGTTATTTAACCACTTAATGACCACAGCACTTTTCCATTTTCTGTCCGTTTGGGACCAAGGCTATTTTTACATTTTTGAGGTGTTTGTGTTTAGCTGTAATTTTCCTCTTACTCATTTACTGTACCCACACATATTATATACCGTTTTTCTCGCCATTAAATGGACTTTCTAAAGATACCATTATTTTCATCATATCTTATAATTTACTATAAAAAAATTATAAAATATGAGGAAAAAATGGAAAAAAACACACTTTTTCTAACTTTGACCCCCAAAATCTGTTACACATCTACAACCACCAAAAAACACCCATGCTAAATAGTTTCTAAATTTTGTCCTGAGTTTAGAAATACCCAATGTTTACATGTTTTTTACTTTTTTTGTAAACTATAGGGCAATAAATACAAGTAGCACTTTGCTATTTCCAAACCATTTCTTTTCAAAATTAGCGACTGTTACATTAGAACCCTGATATCTTTCAGGAATCTCTGAATAGCCATTGACATGTATATATTTTTTTTTCAGTAGACAACCCAAAGTATTGATCTAGGCCCATTTTGGTATATTTCATGCCACCATTTCACCGCCAAATGCAATCAAATACAAAAAATCGTTCACTTTTCACAAATTTTTTCACAAACTTTTGGTTTCCAACTTAAATTATTTACAAACAGCTTGTGCAATTATGGCATAAATGGTTGTGAATTCTTCTCTGGGATCCCCTTTGTTCAGAAATAGCAGACATATATGACTTTGGCGTTGCTTTTTGGTAATTAGAAGGCCGCTAAATGCCACTGCGCACCACACGTGTATTATGCCCAGCAGTGAAGGGGTTAATTAGGGAGCATGTAGGGAGCTTTTTGGGGTAGTTTTAGCTTTAGTGTAGTGTAGTAGACAACCCCAAGTATTGATCTAGGCCAATTTTGGTATATTTCATGCCACCATTTCACCGCCAAATGCGATCAAATTAAAAAAAACGTTAATTTTTTCTCAATTTTAGGTTTCTCACTGAAATTATTTACAAACAGCTTGTGCAATTATGGCACAAATGGTTGTAAATGCTTCTCTGTGATCCCCTTTGTTCAGAAATAGCAGACATATATGGCTTTGGCATTGCTTTTTGGTAATTAGAAGGCCTCTAAATGCCGCTGAAAATCACACGTGTATTATGGCTAGCAGTGAAGGGGTTAATTATGTAGCTTGTAGGGAGCTTGCAGGGTTAATTTTAGCTTTAGTGTAGAGCTCAGCCTCCCACCTGAAACATCAGACCCCCTGATCCCTCCCAAACAGCTCTCTTCCCTCCCCCACCCCACAATTGTCCCCGCCATCTTAAGTACTGGCAGAAACTCTGCCAGTACTAAAATAAAAGGTATTTGGCCCTTTAAAAAAAAAAAAAAAAAAGAGAGAGCATATTTACATATGCTGATGTGTAGGATCCCCCCTTAGACCCCAACCTCACTGATCCCCCACCAAACAGCTCTCTAACCCTTCCCCTCTGCCTTAATGGGCGCCATCTTGGGTACTGGCAGCTGTCTGCCAGTACCCAGTTTTGTAAAAAAATGTGCCTTTTGTTTTAAAAAATGCCCTTTTCTGTAGTGTAGCTTCCCCCCCCCCCCACCAAGACCAACCCCCAACCCCTTCCAGATCCCTTAGATTACATTTGTAATACTTACACTTAGTTATTTTTTTACTTTTCACTTTATTTTTTTCTGTAGTGTAGCGGTTCCCACCCGCTCCCGCCCCGTGCGCGCCCTTGTAGATCCCGCCCCCGATCCCGCCCCCCTCCACTTCACACTGAGCACCGATGGCCGCCCACCCGCCTCCCACGTAAGCTCCCACCCACCAACGATACCGGCCATCGATGTCCGGTGCAGAGAGGGCCACAGAGTGTCTCTCTCTGCATCGGATGGCCAAGGGGGGTTATTGCAGGATGCCTCCATATCGAGGCATCACTGCAATAACCGGAAAGCAGCTGGAAGCGAGCAGGATCGCTTCCAGCTGCTTTCCAGACCAAGGACGTACGCCACACGTCCTCGGTCATTAACTGTATTTTTTTTGAGGACGTGTGGCGTACGTCGTTGGTCGTTAAGGGGTTAAAGGGACACTAAAGTCAAAATTAAACTTTCATTAATCCAATAGAGCATAAAGTTTTTTAGAACATTTCCAATTCACTTCCATTATTACATTTTGCACATTCCTTTTATAGTCACACTTTTAGAGGCACCAGCTCCTACTGAGCATGTGCACAAGTAAATAGGGTATACGTATACTAGTCTGTGATTGGCTAATGGCTGGCATATGATACAGGAGGCCGGCAAATGGGTGGAAAATACATTTGTCAGACAAAAAAAAAAAATCTACTGCTTATTTGAAATTCAGAATAAATGGTATTACATTGTATTTTTATTATGTACTGTACTTGTAAATTATGCAAATCTATTGTAGTGGTGCTTTAAGTATAGTTTGCAAGGTTGTCTCTTAACATGTGAGTTATACATTTTCTCTAGGTTGAAGCCAGAAATATAATTTTCATAACTTTACTTGTGTTCCAGGTAAAGTTAGCTCTAACAAACTCTATATGTGATTAAAGATGTTATTACAGGAGGGGACAACATTTACCCTTCTCTGCGGGCACCTCTCACTCAACAAGACACACAGAACTTAGACCCAATCAAGCTTAGAGGCAGACAGGAGGAAATACCAGTCATGAGTTAACAAAGTCCCATGTATTTCACATCAATTAGTCCCATCCAGCTTGTTAAATACATTTAATAACACCTTGTATGTTGTTTACTAAAAAAATATTCAGAAATGTCTCTCTCTGAAAAATTTCAAAAGTATTGGGCTAGTAGTTTTGGTAGATAATCCTCTTACTTAGTATATCATAGTAGATAAATCAAGAGAAAAACATAATTTATGTAAGAACTTACCTGATAAATTCATTTCTTTCATATTAGCAAGAGTCCATGAGCTAGTGACGTATGGGATATACATTCCTACCAGGAGGGGCAAAGTTTCCCAAACCTTAAAATGCCTATAAATACACCCCTCACCACACCCACAATTCAGTTTAATGAATAGCCAAGAAGTGGGGTGATAAGAAAAAAGTGCGAAAGCATATAAAAAAAGGAATTGGAATAATTGTGCTTTATACAAAAAAATCATAACCACCACAAAAAAGGGCGGGCCTCATGGACTCTTGCTAATATGAAAGAAATGAATTTATCAGGTAAGTTCTTACATAAATTATGTTTTCTTTCATGTAATTAGCAAGAGTCCATGAGCTAGTGACGTATGGGATAATGACTACCCAAGATGTGTATCTTTCCACGCAAGAGTCACTAGAGAGGGAGGGATAAAATAAAGACAGCCAATTCCTGCTGAAAATAATCCACACCCAAAATAAAGTTTAATGAAAAACATAAACAGAAGATTCAAACTGAAACCGCTGCCTGAAGTACTTTTCTACCAAAAACTGCTTCAGAAGAAGAAAATACATCAAAATGGTAGAATTTAGTAAAAGTATGCAAAGAGGACCAAGTTGCTGCTTTGCAAATCTGATCAACCGAAGCTTCATTCATAAACGCCCAGGAAGTAGAAACTGACCTAGTAGAATGAGCTGTAATCCTTTGAGGCGGAGTTTTACCCGACTCGACATAGGCATGATGAATTAAAGATTTCAACCAAGATGCCAAAGAAATGGCAGAAGCTTTCTGGCCTTTTCTAGAACCGGAAAAGATAACAAATAGACTAGAAGTCTTTCGGAAAGACTTAGTAGCTTCAACATAATATTTCAAAGCTCTAACAACATCCAAAGAATGCAACGATTTCTCCTTAGAATTCTTAGGATTAGGACATAATGAGGGAACCACAATTTCTCTACTAATGTTGTTGGAATTCACAACTTTAGGTAAAAATTCAAAAGAAGTTCGCAACACCGCCTTATCCTGATGAAAAATCAGAAAAGGAGACTCACAAGAAAGAGCAGATAATTCAGAGACTCTTCTGGCAGAAGAGATCGCCAAAAGGAACAAAACTTACCAAGAAAGTAATTTAATGTCCAATGAATGCATAGGTTCAAACGGAGGAGCTTGAAGAGCCCCCAGAACCAAATTCAAACTCCAAGGAGGAGAAATTTACTTAATGATAGGTTTTATACGAACCAAAGCTTGTACAAAACAATGAATATCAGGAAGATTAGCAATCTTTCTGTGAAAAAGAACAGAAAGAGCAGAGATTTGTCCTTTCAAAGAACTTGCGGATAAACCTTTATCTAAACCATCCTGAAGAAACTGTAAAATTCTCGGAATTCTAAAAGAATGCCAAGAAAAATGATGAGAAAGACACCAAGAAATATAAGTCTTCCAGACTCTATAATATATCTCTCTGGATACAGATTTACGAGCCTGTAACATAGTAGTAATCACAGAGTCAGAGAAACCTCTTTGACCAAGAATCAAGCGTTCAATCTCCATACCTTTAAATTTAAGGATTTGAGATCCTGATGGAAAAAAGGACCTTGCGACAGAAGGTCTGGTCTTAGCGGAAGAGTCCACGGATGGCAAGAGGCCATCCGGACAAGATCCGCATACCAAAACCTGTGAGGCCATGCCGGAGCTATCAGCAGAACAAACGAGCATTCCTTCAGAATCTTGGAGATTACTCTTGGAAGAAGAACTAGAGGCGGAAAGATATAGGCAGGATGATACTTCCAAGGAAGTGATAATGCATCCACTGCTTCCGCCTGAGGATCCCGGGATCTGGACAGATACCTGGGAAGTTTCTTGTTTAGATGAGACGCCATCAGATCTATTTCTGGAAGCTCCCACATTTGAACAATCTGAAGAAATACCTCTGGGTGAAGAGACCATTCGCCCGGATGCAACGTTTGACGACTTAGATAATCCGCTTCCCAATTGTCTATACCTGGGATATGAACCACAGAGATTAGACAGGAGCTGGATTCCGCCCAAACCAGAATTCGAGATACTTCTTTCATAGCCAGAGGACTGTGAGTCCCTCCTTGATGATTGATGTATGCCACAGTTGTGACATTGTCTGTCTGAAAACAAATGAACAATTCTCTCTTCAGAAGAGGCCAAGACTGAAGAGCTCTGAAAATTGCACGGAGTTCCAAAATATTGATCGGTAATCTCACCTCCTGAGATTCCCAAACTCCTTGTGCCGTCAGAGATCCCCACACAGCTCCCCAACCTGCGAGACTTGCATCTGTTGAAATTACAGTCCAGGTCGGAAGCACAAAAGAAGCCCCCTGAATTAAACGATGGTGATCTGTCCACCACGTTAGAGAGTGTCGTACAATCGGTTTTAAAGATATTACTTGAGATATCTTTGTGTAGTCCCTGCACCATTGATTCAGCATACAGAGCTGAAGAGGTCGCATGTGAAAACGAGCAAAGGGGATCGCGTCCGATGCAGCAGTCATAAGACCTAGAATTTCCATGCATAAGGCTACCGAAGGGAATGATTGTGACTGAAGGTTTCGACAAGCTGAAATCAATTTTAGACGTCTCTTGTCTGTCAAAGACAGAGTCATGGACACTGAATCTATCTGGAAACCCAGAAAGGTTACCCTTGTCTGAGGAATCAATTAACTTTTTAGTGAATTGATCCTCCAACCATGATCTTGAAGAAACAACACAAGTCGATTCGTATGAGATTCTGCTAAATGTAAAGACTGAGCAAGTACCAAGATATCGTCCAAATAAGGAAATACCACAATACCCTGTTCTCTGATTACAGACAGAAGGGCACCGAGAACCTTTGTAAAAATTCTTGGAGCTGTAGCTAGGCCAAACGGCAGAGCCACAAACTGGTAATGCTTGTCCAGAAAAGAGAATCTCAGGAACTGATAATGATCTGGATGAATCGGAATATGCAGATATGCATCCTGTAAATCTATTGTGGACATATAATGCCCTTGCTGAACAAAAGGCAAGATAGTCCTTACAGTTACCATTTTGAACGTTGGTATCCTTACATAACGATTCAATATTTTTAAATCCAGAACTGGTCTGAAGGAATTCTCCTTCTTTGGTACAATGAAGAGATTTGAATAAAACCCCATCCCCTGTTCCAGAACTGGAACTGGCATAATTACTTCAGCCAACTCTAGATCTGAAACACAATTCAGAAATGCTTGAGCTTTCACTGGATTTACTGGGACACGGGAAAGAAAAAATCTCTTTGCAGGAGGTCTCATCTTGAAACCAATTCTGTACCCTTCTGAAACAATGTTCTGAATCCAAAGATTGTGAACAGAATTGATCCAAATTTCTTTGAAAAAACGTAACCTGCCCCCTACCAGCTGAGCTGGAATGAGGGCCACACCTTCATGTGGACTTAGAAGCTGGCGTTGCTTTTCTAGAAGGCTTGGATTTATTCCAGACTGGAGATGGTTTCCAAACTGAAACTGCTCCTGAGGATGAAGGATCAGGCTTTTGTTCTTTGTTGAAACGAAAGGAACGAAAACGATTATTAGCCCTGTTTTTACCCTTAGATTTTTTATCCTGTGGTAAAAAAGTTCCTTTCCCACCAGTAACAGTTGAGATAATGGAATCCAACTGAGAACCAAATAATTTGTTACCCTGGAAAGAAATGGAAAGTAGAGTTGATTTAGAAGCCATATCAGCATTCCAAGTTTTAAGCCATAAAGCTCTTCTAGCTAAAATAGCTAGAGACATAAACCTGACATCAACTCTGATAATATCAAAATTGGCATCACAGATAAAATTATTAGCATGTTGAAGAAGAATAATAATATTATGAGAATCATGATCTGTTACTTGTTGCGCTAAAGTTTCCAACCAAAAAGTTGAAGCTGCAGCAACATCAGCCAATGATATAGCAGGTCTAAGAAGATTACCTGAACACAGATAAGCTTTTCTTAGAAAGGATTCAATTTTCCTATCTAAAGGATCCTTAAACGAAGTACCATTTGACGTAGGAATAGTAGTACGTTTAGCAAGGGTAGAAATAGCCCCATCAACTCTAGGGATTTTGTCCCAAAATTCTAAACTGTCAGACGGCACAGGATATAATTGCTTAAAACGTTTAGAAGGAGTAAATGAATTACCCAATTTATCCCATTCTCTGGAAATTACTTCAGAAATAGCACTAGGAACAGGAAAAACTTCTGGAATAACCACAGGAGATTTAAAGACCTTATCTAAATGTTTAGAATTAGTATCAAGAGGACCAGAATCCTCAATTTCTTAGTACTTCTTTAAGTAAAGAACGAATAAATTCCATTTTAAATAAATATGAAGATTTATCAGCATCAATCTCTGAAACAGAATCCTCTGAACCAGAAGAGTCATCAGAATCAGAATGATGATGTTCATTTAAAAATTCATCTGTATAAAGAGAAGTTTTAAAAGATTTTTTATGTTTACTAGAAGGAGGAATAACAGACATAGCCTTCTTGATGGATTCAGAAACAAAATCTCTTATGTTATCAGGAACATTCTGAACATTAGATGTTGATGGAACTGCAACAGGTAATGGTACATTACTAAAGGAAATATTATCTGCATTAACAAGTTTGTCATGACAATTAATACAAACAACAGCTGGAGGAATAGCTACCAAAAGTTTACAGCAGATACACTTAGCTTTGGTAGTTCCAGCACCAGACAGCGATTTTCCTGAAGTATCTTCTGACTCAGATGCAACGTGAGACATCTTGCAATATGTAAGAGAAAAAACAACATATAAAGCAAAATTGATCAAATTCCTTAAATGACAGTTTCAGGAATGGGAAAAAATGCCAATGAACAAGCTTCTAGCAACCAGAAGCAAAGAAAAATGAGACTTAAATAATGTGGAGACAAAAGCGACGCCCATATTTTTTAGCGCCAAATAAGACGCCCACATTATTTGGAGCCTAAATGCTTTTTGGCGCCAAAAATGACGCCACATCCGGAACGCTGACATCTTTGGCGCAAAAGAACATCAAAAATGACGCAACTTCCGGCGACACGTATGACGCCGGAAACAGAAAAGATTTTTTGCGCCAAAAAAGTCTGCGCCAAGAATGACGCAATAAAATGAAGCATTTTCAGCCCCCGCGAGCCTAACAGCCCACAGGGAAAAAAAGGCAAATTTTTAAGGTAAGAAAAATAATTGATTCAAGTGCATTATCCCAAATATGAAACTGACTGTCTGAAAATAAGGAATGTTGAACATCCTGAGTCAAGGCAAATAAATGTTTGAATACATATATTTAGAACTTTATAAACAAAGTGCCCAACCATAGCTTAGAGTGTCACAGAAAATAAGACTTACTTACCCCAGGACACTCATCTACATGTTTGTAGAAAGCCAAACCAGTACTGAAACGAGAATCAGCAGAGGTAATGGTATATAAATAAGAGTATATCGTCGATCTGAAAAGGGAGGTAAGAGATGAATCTCTACGATCGATAAGAGAACCTATGAAATAGACCCCGTAGAAGGAGATCACTGCATTCAAAATAGGCAATACTCTCCTCACATCCCTCTGACATTCACTGCACGCTGAGAGGAAAACCGGGCTCCAACCTGCTGCGGAGCGCATATCAACGTAGAATCTAGCACAAACTTACTTCACCACCTCCATAGGAGGCAAAGTTTGTAAAACTGAATTGTGGGTGTGGTGAGGGGTGTATTTATAGGCATTTTAAGGTTTGGGAAACTTTGCCCCTCCTGGTAGGAATGTATATCCCATACGTCACTAGCTCATGGACTCTTGCTAATTACATGAAAGAAAAACCCACTATAAAGTGCTGTACACTGTTCTGTGTGATGTAGTTAATATACAAGAGTTTGGTGAATATATAATAAGATGTTCAGAGGGAGTATACTAGTAATGATAAAATACCCCCACAGTGAAGCAGCACTGTCAAAGTAATCCCCGGGAAGTATTCGGCTGCCTTCCACCTCCTGTTAATCACTGTCCATGCTTATACCAAATCCTCTTCCTTTGTACACCGCTAACATGCAGGGAGATCATCCAGAACCCAACTGCTCCATCTTGCAGCTAACTCTTTTTATTGTGTATTTGTCAATAATTCAATTCTACTATGTTCAGTGGTCCTTTAAATCACAGGGGAAATAGTGTCCTTTAACTGCAAGTAATGTGTCCCTTTGTATCTAGAGGGGCAGGTGACCAATTAAATTGTTTACAAGTAGCTCCTTTACCCCTATTTTGGACTTTGAAATAGCTGATTTAGCTTGTGGTTTCCCAACCTATACTGAAAGTTTTGATACTGGAGTCTCAGCTATTGGGGCCTATCTATCAAGGTCCAAAAGGAGCTTGACGGCCCGTGTTTCTGGCGAGCCTGCAGGCTCGCCAGAAACACCAGTTATGAAGCAGCGGTCAAAACACAGGCGGACAGACATCGCCTCAATTCAACACAATCGAATACGATCAGGTTGATTGACACCCCCTGCTGGCGGCTGATTGGCCGCAATTCTGCAGGGGGCTGCGTTGCACCAGCAGCTCTTGTGAGCTGCTGGTGCAATGCTGAATACGGAGAGCGTATTGTTCTCCGTATTCAGCGAGGTCTGGCAGACCTGATCCGCACTGTCGGATCAGGTCCGCCAGACTTTGATAAATGGAGGCCATTGAATAGACTAAGTAAACACAACCAGCAGAAGAAATTAAACTCACAGTGGGGTGCAGGATAGTTAAGTAAAAAAGTGTTCATTGTTCTCTCTATGTATTGAGCTTTGGTTTTCTAGACAAATATAAGATAAGGAAGCAAGTGTGTGTACTTAAAGGGACAGTATACACTCATTTTCATTTAACTGCATGTAATAGACACTACTATAAAGAATAAGATGCACAGATACCGATATAAAAATCCAGTATAAAACTGTTTAAAAACTTACTTAGAAGCTGTCAGTTTGGCTCTGTTGAAAAGGTAGTTGGAAAGCCCACTGCAAGTGGGAAATAAGAAACTCCCCCCCCCCCCTTTTGCATATGAAAAGACCCTTTACACAAACAGGAGCAAGCTGGAGAAGGTAGCTGACAGTATTCACATAAAACTTTGGGGCTTGGCTAGGAGTCTGAAAATCAGAGCAATGTTATTTAAAAATAAGCAAAACTATACATTTATTTTTAAAAAAAAAACTTTATGGGCTACATAAATAGATCATCTACAAAACATTTATGTAAAGAAAAAATGAGTGTATAATGTCCCTTTAAGTGATAACATAATGAGATCTGATATTACCTGAAACTCAACCCATTGTAATAGCCTGTGGGTTAAAAGCACAAAACCAGCTACTTCATATACACAAATAAATATGAAAATGCAATTGAAAATACATTAATATAAAAACAATTTTACAGTGTACTGTCCCTTTAATGATCCAGTGGCACCTGTAACTTTCATTTCCCAAACCAAGGTCTAAGAAATATCATCAAAGACAGAAACATCACCCACCCATCTCTTATTCATGTGAATGTTCCTATTATGTTTCTTTGTGCTAGTTACTCTCACAATACACTATATTACATTGATTGTGTGCCATTGTACTAGCTCGTTTGAATTGTTCTATTTTGCATTTTTTACAGAATTCTAAGAAAAAAATCCCACTTACAAATGAAAAACATTTTTTACAACCATCCAAAAAGATTTTCTCTTCTGCATATAGCCAGGAGGTTAATAGCAGTGACTGATGTTGTCATAAATATTCATCATACTGAAATGATTCAGCAGCAAAAGGGAAACTTGCCAACAGTTTTTATGTCCAGTGACATTGCAGAAAATAGTCTATGGCATTACATGAACCAGATCACCAATCTATTGGAGTGGAAGTAATCTTCTAAAGCTCCAAACATATATTCCTACAGCTCTCAACCATCCAGCATTTTGTGGGCTGTGTCACAATTTGGAGGTCTCTTCCTCAGTTCCCTGCCATATTAAAGGGACATTGTACACTAGATTTTTCTTTGTATAAATGTTTTGTAGATGATCCATTTATATATCCCCTCTGGTAGTGTTTTTAAAAAATGTATAGTTTTGCTTATTTTTTTTAATAATAAATGTGCTAATTTTAAGACTACCCAAACCCCAAAGTATCAGATGTAGACTCAAGTCTACAGATTTCTGTAATGGGTCCTTTCATATGCGGGGGAGTGTCTGCTCTTCCTGCTTTCCCAGCCCCTTTTACTGGGTGTCCCAGCTAAATCTCACCAACAGTGCTAAACTGGGAGCTTCTAAGTAAATTTTTAAAAAGTTTTATACTGGATTTTTAGATCAATATATTCTTTATAGTAGTGTCTATTGCATGCAGTTATATGAAAATTTGTGTATACTGTGCGTTTAATGTACCATCGAGATCCTGCGGACTCGAATAGTCTGACAATAAAAACGCTCCTTACATGCCCAGCAACACTGACAGGCCTCCGCCAAGCTTACCAACCACATTCCAGGCCATCTGGATCACTCAAGAATATTTACAGACTCTCCTGCCTCAGGCCCACTGACCCCCCACCTTCTGATATCCATTTCTAATAATTAATTTTTGGGGATATGTACTATACATCCCTTTAAATAAAACAAGTTCATAAAATAACATTTACCTAAATGGCAAAACAAAACATTTAGGGCTAGATTACGAGTGAAGAGCTATTTAACGCTCCTGCACAAGCGAAAAATTCTCTTCACGGCAGCTTTTTGTACATTGGATAGTGCACGTATTACGAATTAAAAACCTTGCGCACAAGCAAGACCCAACAAGCACCAATAAAATATTGCAACCGTTTTAACATATTCTTTCTATAGAAGTCAATGGGGAGCACAGATGAAAAAAGCCTAATACTAATAATTGCGTGCTAACCCGACAGCAGATATTCATATTTCACATTCCAATGTTCTTCACATACAAAACATTGTACCTTTTATTGTAAATACACACATATATATATATATATATATATTCCTATAGATATATAGGTATATATACCTATTTTACATTAACAGTATCATATATACATAAATTAAAATTATACATATTTGCTATATGAAGAACATAGGATAGTGAAATATGCGTAACAAAAATCAGAGTTTGCGATTTAGGCCTAATGCAGTCGGATTAGCGCACATGAAGAATTGCTAACTTCAATGCATGTTCTTGATATATCAAATATTAATGAAAAATTATTTTAAAATATTATACATACTGTAAAAAAAAATCAAAATAGCCCATAATATATATATATATATATATATATATACAGGTAGCCCTCAGTTTACGCCGGGGTTAGGTTCCAGGAGGAATGGTTGTAAATCGAAACCGTCATAAATTGAAACCCAGTTTATAATGTAAGTCAATGAGAAGTGAGGGAGTTAGGATCCAGGCCCCTCTCAAAATAGTCATAAGTAACACCTAATACATTATTTTTAAGGCTTTGAAATGAAGACTTTAAATACTAAACAGCAATATAAACCTAATAATATAGATTGTATCATCATCCAACTAAGTTTAATGAACAAAAACATTTGCTAAACATCACCTAATAAAATAATCACACAACAGACTGCATCATCATCAAACTAAGTTTAATGAACAAAAACGTGTTTTTACTTGCATTTTTCTGCAATCAGTTCTCTGCTTTGTTAGCATGTTAGATAATATTGGGTCTGCACCTATTCTTTGCATTTCAATCTGCAGTGATTAATAGGCAGTTAGGCACCTTCACCTCAAACAGCTGGACAGGAAGATAATAGGGAAGTGGCTGCTCTATTGCTAATGTCTGCTCTGTGTACACAGATCATTTTCAAACCTGTTAAAGGGCCACTAAACCCAAAATCTTTCTTTCATGATTCAGATAGAGAATAGAAATTTAAACAACATTATAATTTACTTCCATTATTTATTTTGCTTAATTTTTTAAATATCTTTAGTTGAAGAAAAAGCAATGCACATGGTGAGCCAATCACACAATGCTTCTATGTGCAGCAACCAATCAGCAGCTAGTGAGCATATCTAGATATGCTTTTCATCAAAGAATATCAAGAGAATAAAACAAATTAGATAATATAAGTAAATTTGAAAGATGTTTAAAATTGCATTCTCTTTCTAAATCATAAAATAAAAAAATGTGGGTGGTATGTCCCTTTAAGTTGCATAACTTTGCTGCAAAACAAGCGGACAGCTCCACCTACAGGCTATTTTAATTACTGCACATGACTGAAAAAAAAGTTGTTATTCTGAAACTGCGCAAATTGAACCGGCGTAAACCGAGGGCCACCTGTATATATACATACACACAGTATATTCATTTTTAATAATTAATATTTTATATTTAATATTTAAATAACGTGTATTGAAGTTAGCAATTTTTCATGTGTGCTAACCCGACCTCATTAGACCTAAATAGTGAACCCTGGTGCTTGTTATGCATATTTTACATTCCTATATTCTTCATATAGAAAATAATGTACTTTTTATTATTAAATATATAAATATATATATATATATATATATATATATATATATATATATATATCTGATACCTAGGGAAGCTAGGGTATTGGTGAGGAGTCCTAGGAGCTCCTGTGTTTTTAGTTAGCCTTAGGCTATCCTTTATTACAGTAGTATGCTTACTTACCTTCATGCCAAAGTGACTTTAAGTTCCTAGATTGAGGTTGTATAGCGACTCAGTTAACATACTAATACAATTCCTCTGGGCTACACCTTTGTAACCTAATCTATGTAAGCGGTACCTTCTGGGGAGTTTTTCTGTAACTTTTTATCAAGATATACAGGGAGTGCAGAATTATTAGGCAAGTTGTATTTTTGAGGATTCATTTTATTATTGAACAACAACCATGTTCTCAATGAACCCAAAAAACTCATTAATATCAAAGCTGAATAGTTTTGGAAGTAGTTTTTAGTTTGTTTTTAGTTATAGCTATTTTAGGGGGATATCTGTGTGTGCAGGTGACTATTACTGTGCATAATTATTAGGCAACCTAACAAAAACAAATATATACCCATTTCAATTATTTATTTTTACCAGTGAAACCAATATAACATCTCAACATTCACAAATATACATTTCTGACATTCAAAAACAAAACAAAAACAAATCAGTGACCAATATAGCCACCTTTCTTTGCAAGGACACTCAAAAGCCTGCCATCCATGGATTCTGTCAGTGTTTTGTTCTGTTCCCCATCAACATTGCGTGCAGCAGCAACCACAGCCTCCCAGACTCTGTTCAGAGAGGTGTACTGTTTTCCCTCCTTGTAAATTTCACATTTGATGATGGACCACAGGTTCTCAATGGGGTTCAGATCAGGTGAAAAAGGAGGCCATGTCATTAGATTTTCTTCTTTTATACCCTTTCTTGCCAGCCACGCTGTGGAGTACTTGGACGCGTGTGATGGAGCATTGTCCTGCATGAAAATCATGTTTTTCTTGAAGGATGCAGACTTCTTCCTGTACCACTGCTTGAAGAAGGTGTCTTCCAGAAACTGGCAGTAGGACTGGGAGTTGAGCTTGACTCCATCCTCAACCTGAAAAGGCCCCACAAGCTCATCTTTGATGATACAAGCCCAAACCAGAACTCCACCTCCACCTTGCTGGCGTCTGAGTCAGACTGGAGCTCTCTGCCCTTTACCAATCCAGCCACGGGCCCATCCATCTGGCCCATCAAGACTCACTCTCATTTCATCAGTCCATAAAACCTTAGAAAAATCAGTCTTGAGATATTTCTTGGCCCAGTCTTGACGTTTCAGCTTGTGTGTCTTGTTCAGTGGTGGTCGTCTTTCAGCCTTTCTTACCTTGGCCATGTCTCTGAGTATTGCACACCTTGTGCTTTTGGGCACTCCAGTGATGTTGCAGCTCTGAAATATGGCCAAACTGGTGGAAAGTGGCATCTTGGCAGCTGCACGCTTGACTTTTCTCAGTTCATGGGCAGTTATTTTGCGCCTTGGTTTTTCCACACGCTTCTTGCGACCCTTTTGACTATTTTGAATGAAACGCTTGATTGTTCGATGATCACGCTTCAGAAGCTTTGCAATGTTAAGAGTGCTGCATCCCTCTGCAAGATATCTCACTATTTTTTACTTTTCTGAGCCTGTCAAGTCCTTCTTTTGACCCATTTTGCCAAAGGAAAGGAAGTTGCCTAATAATTATGCACACCTGATATAGGGTGTTGATGTCATTAGACCACACCCCTTCTCATTACAGAGATGCACATCACCTAATATGCTTAATTGGTAGTAGGCTTTCGAGCCTATACAGCTTGGAGTAAGACAACATGCATAAAGAGGATGATGTGGTCAAAATACTCATGTGCCTAATAATTCTGCACTCCCTGTATATTTGAAAGCCTCCTGCGTGTTAAACTATTTGTATAAATCACAAGCGGTATCACTACTTTTTAAACCCAGTATCCATACTGAAACTTGTATTCTCTGAGCGCACGCAAGGGTTATTCCACCAACCTTTTTGTTTTATTAAAAGGCAAAACACCATACATGAAACGATATACAACTTGGTATAAATACGCAACATTGTTGCGTTTGTTAACTAGCCTTGTTAATTTCCAACAAATACACTTAGATACTTTGGGAACAATGATATGGTATTTATAAACATGATTAGATTTATAATTAAGTGATATCCGTGATAATCCTAGGATTTATACTGTGATCCGTGACAAGGATAATTTATCAGAAGATATAGAATACTACAAATCACGTAATAAATCCAATACCAGGTTCCAATCAACTGCTTATTAGGAAACACCCAGAGGCTACATTCACAGTCATATAACTTGTGTTCAATCTAACTCAGTTCGCTCTCAGCATACTAGTGAACTTAAAGGGACAGTCTACACCAGAATTTTTATTGTTTTAAAAGATAGATAATCCCTTTATTACCCATTCCCCAGTTTTGCACAACCAACACAGTTATATTAATATACTTTTAACCTCTGTGATTATCTTGTATCTAAGCCTCTGCAAACTGACCCTTTATTTCAGTTCTTTTGACAGACTTGCAGTTTAGCCAATCAGTGCCTGCTCCCAGATTACTTCAAGTGCACGAGCACAGTGTTATCTATATGAAATACGTGAACTAACACCCTCTAGTGGTGAAAAACTGTTAAAATGCATTCTGAAAAGAGGTGGCCTTCAAGGTCTAAGAAATTAGCATATGAACCTCCCAGGTTAAGCTTTCAACTAAGAATACCAAGAAAACAAAGCAAAATTGGTGATAAAAGTAAATTGGAAAATTGTTTAAAATTACATGCTCTATCTGAATCATAAAAGTTTATTTTGGCCTAGACTGTCCCTTTAAATACAATAGTCACTCCATATATATACACTGATTGTTTTACTCCCAAGTGTGGTTTTATATGTATTTTTTCCTATTTTATTTGTTAACTTAATAAAAGTTAAGTGTGATTTTATTTTCCCACAAACTTATTTAAGATATAAGCTGTTATCGTATTATCAGCTAATTTAGCAGTTAGTGATTACACAACCCAGAGTGCTATTTGTGTATTCTTTTCTTGACTACCCTAGTATCTGCGTAGCTTAGGTCAATACACTCAGCACCTACACCCCCCTCTATATACAAAATTACCTATCTCTTTGAACACAAGGGTATTGAAGAGTTTTAAATACCAATCAGTAGTGCCATTGGCCCTCTTTTTCATAAATAGCTTGTCACTGCTGAAAATTGATTTGTGCCTGCGCTTTGCTGACACAACACAGTCTGCCTACAGTACACACTTTGAAAATGAGCATGCTCTATGCCGAATTCTAGTGACGATAATTTCTTCACACATTATGTAGTGCATGTGATTCCCTAAATTGTCTTTTGCGCATGCGTTAGAGGATGATGACTGCTAATAAAAATATTCCTTCTGGAGTTCATTGACTGGGAGCCGTTATTAGCATCTGAACAGCCCTTTTTTAGGGGTTGTCTTTTATAACGTAAATCATAAAATAAAAATTGGATTTTAAACATAAAAAGAAGCTTAGTTTTCATTTTTTGTATTGAATTCTATTCATTTAATGTTACAATATTACTATTAGTATACAATAAAAATTGTATTTGTGTATAAAGGAAATAAATGGTTGATTGTTCTTGTATTGGTGGAATGAATGACTGAAACATGAATTTAATTATCTCTGGGGTTTGGTAATGACTCAAAAGGTGACTTCATTTAATCCCTAACACTTTCATGGTGAGAAAATGTTTATCCAAATGTGAACCTAGAGAATACACTCAAACTAGTGTGTCACTGGCTTACAGTGTTCAAAACACAAAAACATCACTAATATGTTGGAGCTGTGCTGTTACAAAAGAGGTATGTTATTTAATTTATTTATTTTTTAAAAGAAAGCAATTTTTATTATACCGAGATTGGTACTACATGCACAGGCTAAATGTCAATCTCTGTGTTTTTTTACTGGCATTGACTGGTAGGCACAGGGCACCAAATATATAAAAATTATTTTAAATGACATTTGCATTGAAAAGTGTCTTATATTTACATTCTGGGGCTATAAAACTTCAGCATGCTGTTGAATTAGTTGCCCCTTTTATGCAATATGTTTAATTATAAGCCAAATCAAATAAATCATGCCTATATTTCACCTGAATTTTTTTATTATTTTTTGCAATGCATGGTGAATCTTACTACTTGTTCAGCTCAATTGTTGAGTTAAAAAAATGCAAAAGGAAAAATAATGCCTGAGTACAATCCTAAATATAAGGGTGTGTGACAAGTATTCCACATAGTATTAGAATAGTATGAGCTATCAGGTGTTCTGTACCACATTTCAGCTAATACATATCAGCTCCTCTGTCCCCTCAAGGAAATCCTCTTTATGGAAGTCTCTCTGTGATAAATTGAAATGTACTGTACATTTACAGTCAGTTTTACGGTGTACACATCTCCATAAATCTCCTTGCTCTTATCATGCAAAAAAATAAAAAACAAAAAAATGCTCATTGCGAAAACATGAAGGTTTGCTTTGATACTGAACAATGATTAGTTTTAAGGTAATATGAGATATAAGTAAATGCATATGACAAAAAAGATTTGGTTAACATTGCAAGTCCTAATGTATAATCCAGTAAGCTTACTGCTTATAAACATAAACTCTAAACCAATATATCCAACAAAGAAAAAATGTGTTTTTTAAGGTCCCCTGACATTTTAGTGAAAGAATATTTAATGCTTGTATTCAATTTTTCAATTTAGTTTAAAGTGATGGTAAGCTTTACATGTTTTAAACGCAAGCCTGGAATATGAAAGTGATATTTAGAGGAACTTTATAATTTATCACTAATAATGAAGATGCTCTGTCACTTACTTTCTAATCTAGCCGTGCCATTCTAATACCCCATGTTCCGACTTCCCACTTTAAACTCATATTTTTTGTGAGCTAACATTTTCAACTGTTCTCCAATCAGCACTCTAGCTACAAAAAAAAGTGCCATAAGGCAACAGCGCTGATTGGAGAACAATTCAAAGTTTTAGCACGCAAAAATGTGAGTTCTGAAGTGGGCGGCCGGCGCGGAGGATTAGAATAGCACAGCTAGATTTAAAAAAATGAGTTACAGTGCATCTTTCTTAGAAGTGATCCATTAAAGTCCATCTAAAATATTGCTTAGATTCTGGACCTGATTTTAAAACATGTAAAGTTTATCATCATTTTAATCTCATTGAATCTTTATCACTCAATGCTACCACCTAGTGGCATGTCCAAATTATACAGTGTATTTTGAAACAAAAGTATATTAACAATACAATAATACCAGTGGTGAACTATTACATTGAGATGTTATATATACACATGTTGTTAAAATACATATTTAATTAAAGGATCACCTTCATTAACATTTAACAAAAAGTGGCAAAACCAACTCAGACATGTTTTCACTATAGGTATTATTGAATAAATCAGTGTATCACGTGTGCAGTAAGTAATTAAATTAACGTGGTGATCTTGCACCAGAATCAATCGGCACCGAAAAGAGGTGAATAGCGCTTACTTCCACATATGGATCCTAACAAAGGATTCAAATGAACAAGTATAGTATTTATTACTGGTTCAAATTTAAATAACTCCTCCAGTTAAAGTCAGCTGATGAGCCAATAACATGGGGCAAACATGCAAAGCAACCAATCCCAAGCTAGCAACCAGTGGTGGATTGTTGCTACTGAGACTAAGTATGCCTTTCAACAAAGGATTCCAAAGGAACAAACTAAATTTGATAGCAGAAGTAACACGAAAAGCCTCTTAAAAAGTGCATTATCTATCTGAATAATGAAAGTTTATTTTTGACTTTCTTGTCTATTTTACTCTTTCATGTAAAAGCATTCGGTGTTATGAAGGTAAAATGATTGCTTGTTTATTCACTAAATAAGCTCATCTTTGGAAAGAGCCAAAGGCACCACCACTACCTCTGGTGCTTGACACTGACCTTCAAATGCACCATGGTGTGAATTGCTTTGATGTCAGCTATGGAGTGGCTACAACTAAACAGTAGCCAAAAGACACAAACCAAAAAAATTAAGAAGAACAAAGCAGCTGCTAAGCTGTTCTATGTGGGCATAGTCCAAGACAAAGCCATAGCTCTAGTGAAATATATATTTGCCTTACAATAAATCATCTTTTTCAAGGCCCATAGCATCTGCTTCATGAGTGGACAAAACAGAGCATTGGTCTTTTATCTTTAGCAGTCTCTAAACAGTATTCTAGGGTTCAAACCTCATCAAATCTGTGAGGCAGAGGCTTTTTATCCTGAGAGTTTTAAATAGAATGAAGGAACAACTATCCCAGAATTAACCACGTTTGGGGCAAAAGATGTGGAGATTTTAAAAACTGCCTTGTTCAGCCACCAAAACACTGTCTTGCATTGTGTCAGAAACATGAAAAAGAAAATCCAGAAGAACCAAACCCAGATATCAAAAGAGAAAATGCATGGAGGGGTGGGGGGGGGGGGGGGGGGGGGGTTTGAATATTTTCAAAAGTAAAAGAAAGTCTGAAGAGTAATTGTCCACTTGAAATTAAAACAAAATAAAAATTAGAATATAGGACTTTCAAACAAGTAATACAAATCTGTTATCCATTACATCTTACAATGAATGAGGAAGCTATATCTACCACAGGCAGAACTGAAAGTAAGTGATAAACCAGTTTAGAATTCAAGGAATTGCGCCTATAGCAAATATTTATGGCACAAAATATTTGAACGTTTCAATTTGTCGCCATCAAATCTATTTCTGTGCTTCCTCCTCTCCTGAAACCATAAATCAGTGTCCAAATGAATGTGAAATTCCGTTACAGCAGCCACATACCGCCTGAGAAACCTCTGACCTATAGACAGAACCAGTAGATAAAAGTATTTTTTAAAGCAGATTCAGTCTGAATATCTAGATTATAGATAGACAACTATAGAGAATATACATTATGCTAGTCCAGCAGATTTTACAGGATGAAGCTACAGAGTAAACACAGCTTTGGTATTGTGGCAAATGTTAAATAAGGTTGGGGTCCAATGAAACAGCCTTTTCTGCCATCATATTGTGCTACAACATGGCGTCACAGTAGGCAATGGTAGGGTACTAAATACATGTCATGCCAGCAGAATGCCATCAGGTTAAAGCCAGCAAAATATTACGTTAGCCACAAAGCAGAGAGCAACTTCACAAATACTCTGCACAACACAGAATATTCAACACAAATATTCCAATCCATCACAAAAAGTTCTTTGTAAGCAAATTTACACATAATTTATGGACTAATCTAATTCAAGATCTTTGACTTATTGAAAATCAGTATAGATCGGTTTTGAGTTTCATTACACCAAAACAAATGTAAGCATTCATTATTAAAAAGAAAAAGGAATGAATTAGCCATCATATTTTCATTTTGCTTTGATCACATACCATTTCTTCAATGAAGATTTGTGAACACCCCTATAAAAAGCCTTGAAAATGCTGTGAATGCTTATTGTTATAGCGTTTTGGGTTTTCATGTTATATGTAATTCATGTGATCCTGCTAATTCAAGCAGCAGTTGTTCTAAAGCAAACAACGTCGCTAAAGTTTGCATATGATATTTTTGTGCTGCACTTCTGATGGATTAGAATTAAGGCCTTTTAGAAAAGATTACACATTTAGTCAAATTTGCAAATCCAAATACTGCTCCAGGTAACAATAGTGCAAGTCCGCCAATAAGGAGCAACATATGAATCATCCAGTCACTGGCTGGATTCTAATTACCCAGTAATTACCCTGCAGTTATTTTTTAATAGCCAAACTTAACCCCACCAATCTGGGCTTTATTCTGCAGACAACAAGGCTAGCCACTGTCATAAAGTTAGTATAAAATTAATTGTTCTGCAGTTGATATCTGATGAAGACAATCAGGGACACATATGTAGCAGGGTTGGCCTTGGGAGTTCAGCATTTCTGAGAATTAGAAATTGCTCAATTTTCATAGTTAGATTACATGGCAAGGGGTCAACATAAATAATAAGTTGTTGCATTATGCATAACTAAGCATGTTATATAAAAATCTCAAGGTGTTTACTGTCCCTTTAAATATTGTGATCAATGTTACAAAGCACTCTGCTCTGCTAGGCAATCATCAAAGTGCAGAGAGAACACACAGAGAGAGGGAGCATACACCTGCCTGACAACTGATAGCCCCTGCAGCATACATATGCAAAATAACAGTGGCGGTTCTACACAGGGGCCAGTGCCTCTGTAAAAATGTCCCTGCCCCCCCCCCCCTGTGGCCCCACTGAGCTGGCTGAATAATAAAATGAAATAATTTAATGATCAAGTTATTACGATTTTATGCGCTAGCCCCAAAAGCGGAACTAATGTAATGTGACTCAGCGTTTTACACGGATTAATTACAGCGACGCATCCAAACACTGCCTTTCCGAATGCGAGATGAGAATGAGAACGGCAGCAACAAGTATTGAAGTCATCTCGTAAAGTGATTAGTTGCACGTAACCGTGTTACTGTTGTTCCTAATCCTCACTCATGCACTCTTTGGGGTCTAATTATCATAGTGCGAGCAGACATGATCCGATATTGCGGATCATGTCCGCTGCACATCGATGAGTTATGCCGACAGCATACGCTCTCAGCATTTATCATTGCACCAGCAGTTCTTGTGAACTGCTGGTGCAATGCCGCCCCCTGCAGATTTGCGGCCAATCGGCCACTAGCAAGGGGTGTCAATCAACCCAATCGTATTCGATTGGGTTGATTTCTGGCGATGTCTGTCAGCCTTCTCAAAGCAGGCGGACAGATTATGGAGCCGCGGTCTTTAGACCGCTGTTCATAACTTCTGTTTCCAGCGAGCTTGATAAATATGCCCCTTGATGTACAAAATAAACGTTTGTATGATTTTAATGTAAAGCAAAATTAAAGTATTTAATGTTTAAATATCATTTGTTTCCGTTTTTTTAATGTGCCCCTCTGATTAAACACTGGCCCCACCTTGGCCCCCCTAGTAAAATTTGTCTAGAATCGCCACTTTAAAGAGAACAGAAGGAGCATACACCTGCCTGACAACTGATAGCCCCTGCAGCATACATATGTAAAGAGAACACAGAGGGACCCTGCACCTGCCTGACAACCGATAGCCCCCGCAGCATACATATGCAAAGAGAACAAAGAGGGAGCATACACCTGCCTGACAACTGATGGCCCCTGCAGCATACATATGCAAAAGAGAACATAGAGGGAGTATACACCTGCCTGACAACTGATGGACCCTGCAGCATACATATGCAAAGAGAACAAAGAGGGAGCATATACCTGCCTGACAACTGATGGCTCCTGCAGCATACATATGCAAACAGAACAAAGATGGAGCATACACCTGCCTGACAACTTATAGCCCATGCAGCATACATATGCAAAGAGAACAAAGAGGGAGCATACACCTGCCTGACAACTGATAGCCCCTGCAGCATACATATGCAAAAAGAGAACACAGAGGAAGCCTGCACCTGCCTGACAACTGATAGCCCCTGCAGTATACATTTGCAAAGAGAACACAGCGGGAGCATGCACATGCCTGACAACTGATAGCCCCTGAAGCATACATATGCAAAGAGAACAAAGAGGGAGCATACACCTGCCTGACAACTGATACCTCCTGCAGCATACATATGCAAAGAGAACAAAGAGGGAGCACACACCTGCCTGACAACTGATAGCCCCTGCAGCATACATATGCAAAGAGAACAAAGAGGGAGCATACACCTGCCTGAAAACTGATACCTCCTGCAGCATACATATGCAAAGAGAACACAGAGGTAGCCTGCAACTGTCTGACAACTGATAGCCCCTGCAGCATACATATGCAAAGAGAACAAAGAGGGAGCATACACCTGCCTGACAACTGATAGCCCCTGCAGCATACATATGCAAAGAGAACACAGAGGTAGCCTGCAACTGTCTGACAACTGATAGCCCCTGCAGCATACATATGCAAAGAGAACACAGAGGTACAAGCTAGTATGTAAAGAAAAAAAACGTTTATATTGCATAGGTAACTTAACGCTTCCGCAAGTGTCTTAAGATGGTATACACCAGTTATATATCCCCACATACACTGAGATCTGTGCTTACCCGATTAACCTCCTCTGGCTTTAAAGATATATTTACTACTATGTACCTCAGTGACGTGCGTTGAGGTCAGTGGCTGGGGAGGCAATGGTTTGTATCCTTGCCAGATACAAACACATATAAACTCAATAGAGGTAGCTTAAAGGGAAAGTCTACTCCAAAAATGTTATTGTTTAAAAAGATAGATAACTCCTTTATTATCCATTCCCCAGTTTTGCACAGCCAACATTGTTATATTATTATACTTACCTCTGTGATTACCTTATATCTAAGCCTCTTTTGACAGCCCCCTGATCACATGGCTATTTATTTATTATCTATTGACTTGCATTTTAGCCATTAAGTGTAGTGTGGGTGGGTTTTATTTGTAGATTAGGGGCTGGGCAGGTAAAATAGCTTAATGCCCTTTTAAGGACAATGCCCATACAAATACAGGGCAATGGGGAGCTCAGGTTTTTTTAGATAGGCTTTTTATTGGGGGGGGGGGGGGGAGGTTGGTTGGTTGGGTGGTGGGTTTTACTGTTGGGGGCGTTTGTATTTTTTTTACAGGTGAAAGAGCTGATTTATTTGGGGAAATGCCCCGCAAAAGGCCTTTTTTTTTTACCAACTTTATTTATACCCTGTCACTAAACGCTGCCACTATAGTGAAATGTTTAACCCCTATCCTGCCGCTCCCCAACCCCGCCGCAACTTAAATAAAGTTATTAACCCCGACCCAACCTAAATAAAGTTATTAACCCCTATCCCGCCACTCCCCGACACCGCCACAACCTAAATAAAGTTATTAACCTCTATCCCGCAGTTCCTCAACACCGCCGCAACCTAAATAAAGTTATTAACTCCTATCCCGCCACTCCCCGACCCCGCCAAAACAAAGTAATTAATGGATGGATGAAGATAGAAGATGCCATCTGGATGAAGACTTCTCCGGCTGGATGAAGATGGAAGAGGCCGCCCGGATGAAGACTTCTTGCCGCCTGGATGATGACTTTGCCGGGTGGATAGATCTTTCAAGCGGGACTTCAATAACTGTAAGTGGATCGTTGGGGGTTAGTGTTGGGTTTTTTGGTTGGATTTTATTTTGAGATTAGGGTCTGGGCATGTAAAAGTGCTAAATGCCCTTTTAAGGGCAATGCCCATACAAATGCCCTTTTCATGGCAATGGGGAGCTTAGGTTATTTTAGATTTTTTTATTTGGGGAGGTTGGTTGGTTGGGTGGTGGGTTTTACTGTTGGGGGGTGTTTGTAATTTTTTTTACAGGTAAAAGAGCTGACTTCTTTGGGGCAATGCCCCACAAAAGACCCTTTTAAGGGCCATTGGTAGTTTATTGTAGGCTAGGGTTTTTTTTTTTTTTTTTGGAGGGGGGGGGGCTTTTTTTTATAGGGCTATTAGATTAGGTGTTAATTTAGTGTTTTTTATTTTTTGTAACTTAGCTTTTTTTTGTAATTTGTAATATGCTTTAATAGTATATTTAAATAATTTTAGTAGGGTTAGGTTTTTATTAGGGTTGCACCGATACCATTTTTTTAAGACCGAGTAAAAGTACCGATACTTTTTTTAAAATACTCACGATACCGATTACCGATACTTCTTTTTTAATGTCATGACAGTTTGCCAAGCACAATGCATACTAATAAATTAAGATAGCTTCTTTATAATTATGAACTGTAACTCAAAAGACATTTTGAAATAATAAAACAGTTTTATTTGTTGTCACAGAACATGTTTATAAATAGAAAACATTACAATAAAATATATTAATAATGACAAAGCTACAATTTAAAGGGGTGATTACTGGATGCTATTGGGTTGTATGGTGCCTATATAACATCAATCTGACATTTGTATTTAATACAAAGTAATATAATTTAATTCTGGAAAAAATATTTGGAAAGGAGTGTCCCAGTAATCCCTTTGAGAAAAATGGGGCATTTGAATTCTACTGACTTAACAGAAAATATTAATTAAAATTAACAAAAATAAAGACCTGTCTTAGAAAATGACAGGGTGGGCCGTGGACTCCTCATATCGTAAAAGAAATCAATTTATCAGGTAAGCATAAATTTCCTTTTACAAGATATGACGAGTCCACGGATTTCATCCTTACTTATGGGATACAATACCAAAGCTATAGGACACGGATGAAAGGGAGGGACAAGACAGGAACCTAAACGGAAGGCACCACTGCTTGAAGAACCTTTCTCCCAAAAACAGCCTCGGACGAGGCAAAAGTATCAAATTTGTAAAATTTGGAAAACGTGTGAAGAGACGACCAAGTTGCAGCCTTGCAAATCTGTTCAACAGAAGCATAATTTTTAAATGCCCATGAGGAAGCCACAGCCCTAGTAGAATGAGCCGTAATTCTTTCAGGAGGCTGCTGTCCAGCAGTCTCTCATATGCAAAACGGATGATACTCTTCAGCCAAAAAGAAAGAGAGGTAGCCGTAGCTTTCTGGCCCCTACGTTTTCCAGAAAAAAACAACAAATAATGAAGATGATTGACGAAATTCTTTAGTCGCCTGCAAGTAAAACTTCAGGGCATGGACCACGTCCAAGTTATGTAACAGACGCTCCTTCTTAGATGAAGGATTAGGACACAATGAAGGAACAATAATTTCCTGATTAATATTTTTGTTGGAAACAACCTTAGGAAGAAAACCAGGTTTGGTACATAACACTACCTTATCGGAATGAAAAATAAGGTAAGGAGAATCACATTGTAATGCAGAAAGCTCAGACACTCTGCAAGCAGAAGAAATAGCAACCAAAAATAAAACATTCCAAGATAACAACTTAATATCTATGGAATGCATAGGTTCAAATGGAACCCCTTGAAGAACCTTAAGAACTAAATTCAAACTCCAAGGAGGAGCAATAGGTCTAAACACAGGTCTGATCCTAGTCAGAGCCTGACAAAAAGATTGAACATCCGGAATATCTGCCAGACGTTTGTGTAACAAAATAGATAAAGCAGAAATCTGTCCTTTTAAGAAACTTGCTGATAACCCTTTCTCCAATCCTTCTTGGAGAAAAGACAAAATCCTAGGAATCCTAATCTTACTCCATGAGTAACCCTTGGATTCGCACCAATAAAGATATTTACGCCATATCTTATGGTAAATCTTTCTAGTAACAGGCTTACGTGCCTGAATCAAGGTATCAATGTCCGAATCAGAGAACCCTCGCTTAGATAAAATTAAGCGTTCAATCTCCAAGCAGTCAGCTGCAGAGAAATTAGATTGAGATGATGGAAGGGTCCCTGAATGAGAAGGTCCTGCCTCAATGGAAGCTTCCACGGTGGCAAAGAGGACATGTCCACGAGATCGGCATACCAAGTCCTGCGAGGCCATGCAGGAGCGATGAGAATCACCGAAGCCCTCTCCTGTTTGATCCGAGCAATCACCCGGGGAAGGAGAGCAAACGGTGGAAACACATAAGCTAGGTTGAAAGACCAAGGCATCTATCAGTTCGGCCTGAGGATCCCTGGACCTGGATCTGTATCTTGGGAGCTTGGCATTCTGACGAGACGCCATAAGATCCAGCTCCAGTCTGCCCCATCTGAGAATCAGGGTGGCAAAGACCTCCGGATGGAGTTCCCATTCCCCCGGATGAAACGTCTGTCTGCTCAAAAAATCCGCTTCCCAGTTGTCCACTCCTGGGATGTAGATTGCTGAAAGATAACAAGAGTGAGCCTCCGCCAACCGAATTATCTTGGATACTTCTGTCATTGCTAAGGAACTCCTTTTTCCTCCTTGATGATTAATGTAAGCCACAGTCGTGATGTTGTCCGACTGAAATCGGATGAATTTGGCCGAAGCCAACTGAGGCCAAGCCTGAAGCGCATTGAATATTGCTTTCAACTGCAGAATATTGATTGGAAGTAGAGACTCCGACCGAGTCCACACACCCTGAGCCTTCAGGGAATTCCAGACTGCACCCCATCCTAGTAGACTGACGTCTGTTGTCACTATCACCCATGAGGGTCTGCGGAAGCACGTCCCTTTGGACAGATGATCTGGCGACAACCACCAAAGAAGAGAGTCTCTTGTCTCCTGATCCAGATCTATCTGAGGAGACAAATTTGCATAATCTCCATTCCACTGCCTAAGCATGCTCAGTTGTAGAGGTCTGAGATGAAAATGAGCAAACGGAATGATGTCCATTGCCGCCACCATCAATCCAATTACCTCCATGCACTGAGCCACTGATGGCCGAGGATTGCACTGAAGGGATCGGCATGTATTCAGAATCTTTAACTTTCTGACTTCCATCAAGAAAATTTTCATGGATATAGAGTCTATTAGAGTTCCCAGGAAAGGAACCCTTGTCTGTGGATTTAGTGAACTCTTTTCTAGATTCACCTTCCACCCATGAGTCCTTAGAAAGGATAGAATAATGTCGGTATCAAACTTTGTCAGCTGATAAGACAACGCCTGGATCAGAATATCGTCCAGATAAGGCGCCACTGCAATGCCCCGCGGCCTGAGAACCGCCAGCAGAGACCCTAGAACCTTTGTGAAGATCCTGGGTGCCGTGGCCAGCCTGAAAGGAAGGGCCATGAACTGAAAATGTTTGTCCAGAAAGGCAAACCTCAGGAACTGGTGATGATCTCTGTGGATAGGAATATGAAGATATGCATCCTTTAAGTCCACGGTAGTCATATATTGACCCTCCTAGATCAATGGAAGAATTGTCTGAATAGTCTCCATCTTGAAGGATGGAACTCGGAGAAACTTGTTTAGACTCTTGAGATCTAAAATGGGTCGGAACGTTCCCTCTTTTTTGAGAACCACAAAAAGATTTGAGTAAAACCCCTGCCCCTGTTCCTGTATTGGAACGGGACAAATTACTCCCATAGTGAAGAGGTCTTTTACACAACGTAAGAACACCTCTCTTTTTTTTTTTTTTTTTTTATTCATTTTTATTATCATTATATAGCAGCATGGTACAAAAGGATATCATTGTTGATACAAAAGTTTAAACAGAAACAAAAGAGGGAGAAACCATCAGTCTCCAAAAGAAAGGAGAACGAACTCCCATATAGTAAAATTAAATAGTAGAGCTAGACTGTCCGTGATAAGTCCATTTGAAAACAGTAGCCCCACTCCATATAAATGCATGGTGATTGACAATGACACCAATGTACAAAACATAACTCAAACAACAACAAAACTATGCCGAAATTTCTTAATTTAAGATCACTTTGTATATATTCTACACATCTAGTGGTATCCCTCGACTTTGTATTTAACTATCAACCTTTGAGAGAAGTGCTAAGCTAAAGAGGTCATTATTAGAGTATCAGGCAGGGGTGGGACCACGTCAGCCATACCTCTCTAAGATAACACTAGGCCTGTCATTCCTCCTAGGTCACTCCTGTAACTTATGTAAAGCTCCCCCCTTCTATCCTCAGATCATTTTGGATTTCATCCCAGATGAATTTTAAATCATGGAAGAATTCTAACCTATTCGATTTAAAGAAACCGTATTCTTCCATTCTCAAGGTATCTGTCATGTGAGAGTGCCAGTCCTTTAGGGTCGGGCAGATTTGAGATTTCCAGAGCCTAGCGACTAAGGACCTAGCAGAATTCAATGCCAACTGAATTAGTCGTGTTCTTAATTTACATTTACGTAACAGGTTCAGTAGGGCCGTTGTCGGGTCTAGCTGATAGGAATCCCCCCGTCCCATTATGACTTGTAGGATATTCTGTATGCCCTCCCAAAAAGGTGACAATTTAGGACATGCCCACCATATGTGTGTCATCGTCCCCCTTTCCCCACAACCCCTCCAACAAAGGTCCGACGAGGCAGGGAAAATGCATTTATGTCTGGTAGGTGCCAAGTACCACCTAGTCAGGAGTTTGTAATTTGTCTCTAAAAATCTAGCTGAGGATGAAGATGTTCTTGTATTATTAAAATTTTTAACCCACTCTGCTTCTGTGATAGTCTTATTCAATTCCCTATGCCAGCTTTCTATATAATCAGGAAGTTTCGAGCTCTGTGCATTAACTAGGAGTCTCTTAGCCCATGATAAGGTGTGATGTGCTGAACTTGTCATAGCGCATGTCTGTTCAAAGGGTGTGAGATTTCTTGTAAGTGACTGTTTGAGAGGGTGGGTATGGAGAAAATGGTGAACTTGGTTATATTTTAGCCACCTAACAAAAACTCCACCTAGGATGTCTGTAAGGTCTAACCTGTTTTTGAGTTTGCCCTCACTGAGTAAATTAAATAGGGGAACCGTGTAACCCATCTCCCAATTATTCAGGTTATTCCTGTCAAACATTACCCCCCTAATAGCTCAGCATTCGGGGAAATTGGGGACATGGGTGATCTGAGTGTTGATATTACTGGGAATCTCTTTATCAAAGTGTCCCATAATTCAAACACATGGTGTAAAAGTGGGTATGCCTTCAACCATGGGGGTCGATTCTGCCCTGCTATCCAACATAAAGCTCCCGGAGAGGGGGAGTGAAGTATATTGGAATCCAAGCCTTAGAGTCCCTATTTCTGTGCCACTCTATGATTCTCTGTAAGCCCGTGGCCTGATAATAGGTATCTATCTTAGGCAGACCCAACCCTTCCTCTCTGGCTGACCTGTACATAGTTGCCTTTTTAACTCTGAGTTTTATGCTACCCCAAACGAAGGAATCTAAAACATGTTGTATCTGAGTAAGGAGGCCCTGTGGTAGGGTGATAGGGACAGCTTGAATCGCGTACAGCAATCTAGGGAGTACATTCATTTTCAAAATTTGGAGTCTACCCCACCATGAAAAGGGACGGTCCTTCTAAGTCTTTAAATCTGTCGATATAGTATTAAGTAGATTAGTGAAGTTAAGCTCCAGGAGGGCTTTCATGTTTGGAGCAAGATACATCCCCAAATATTTGATCGCTTGTGGTTGGTGTTTAAGAGTGCAGGACTGTAATAGGGTCTGAAATTCTTGAGGTGGGAGGGAGATATTTAAGATTTCTGACTTTTGTTCATTAATCCTGAAATTGGAAAAGTCACCAAATTGTTTGAGAACTTTCAGGACCTCAGGGACAGATGTCTGGGGTGATGATAACGTGAACAGGACATCGTCTGCGTATAGCGAGAGTTTACAATCTAAAGGGCCTACTTTAATACCGGAAACCAGCGGATTATTTCTTATTTTCTGTGCTAAGACTTCCATGCTGATTATGTATAAGATAGGGGAAAGCGGACAACCTTGCCTTGTGCCATTGTGGATAATGAAGGGATTGGACATCATATTATTTACTCTAACCCTTGCTGATGGTGCATGATAAAGGCTCTGAATTCTACAAAGCATACCCTCCCCCAGACCCACCTCCCTAAGTGTAGCAAATAAAAAATCCCAGTTTTGGCGATCAAACGCTTTCTCAGCGTCTGTGGAAATAACCACCATATCCGTGTTTGTATGTTTAGCATGATCTATTAATTGAAGTGATCTGATGGTGTTATCCCTGGCCTCTCGACCAGGCACAAAGCCAGCCTGATCAGAGTGGATAATCTGTGGGAGTATTCGGTTCAACCTATTAGCCAGTATTTTTATCTGGTCTACAGACAATCGTGAAAGAAGAAACCTTCCCCTTGGGAAGGAATTTTTTAACTCCAACTGATACCCTTAAGACACGATTTCTAGTGTCCAGGGATCCTGAACGTCTCTTATCCAAGCCTGGACAAAGAGAAAGTCTGCCCCCTACTAGATCCGGTCCCAGATCGGGGGCCGCCCCTTCATGCTGTTTTGGGAGCAGCAGCGGGCTTCTTGGGTTGTTTACCCTTGTTCCAAGCCTGGTTGGGTCTCCAGATGGATTTGGCTTGTGCAAAATTCCCTTCCTGTTTAGCGGAAGAGGGGACTCGCTTGAAATTTTGAAAGGAACGAAAATTACTCTGTCTACCCCTTTGTTTAGATGTTTTATTCTGAGGTAGGAGGTGACCCTTACCTCCCGTAATGTCAGAAATTATCTCTTTCAAGTCAGGCCCGAACAGGGTCTTTCCTTTTAAAGGAATAGCCAAAAGCTTGGATTTAGAGGACACATCCACAGACCAAGATTTTAACCATATGGCTCTGCGCGCTAAAATGGAAAATCCTGCATTCTTAGCCGCCAATTTGACGATCTGAAAGGCGGCATCCGTAACAAAAGAATTAGCCAGCTTAAGGGCCTTAATTCTATCTATTATTTCCTCTAAACAAGTCTCAGTCTTAAGAGACTCTTCTAAGGAGTCAAACCAAAAGGCAGCCGCAGTTGTGACTGGTACAATGCAAGCCGTCGGTTGTAATAGATACCCTTGATGAACAAATAGTTTCTTTAGAAGACCCTTCTTATCCATAGGGTCTTTGAAAGCACAACTGTCCTCAATAGGGATAGTTGTATGCTTAGCCAAGGTAAAGATAGCTCCATCCACCTTAGGGATCGTTTGCCAATAGTCCAGAACGGGATACCCGGTCTTTCCCATTCCCGCGTAACAATTTCCGAAATTCTCTTAGGAACTGGGAAGATGTCAGAAAAAGAGGGAACCTCTAAATATTTGTCCATCTTACACAATTTCTCTGGTGGAACCACAATAGAGTCACAATCATCCAGAGTTATCAAAACCTCCCGCAGCAACAAACAAAGGTGTTCAAGTTTAAACCTGAAAGCCATGACGTCCAAATCTGTCTGGGGCAATGCACTTCCCGAGTCCGACAGTTCCCCCTCAGACATATTCTCCCTACCCCCCAATTCAGAGCCCTGGGAAGGTACATTGGAGATAGCCATCAAAGCATCAGAAGTCGCACGGACCACATTGGTTTCTGTCCTACTGCGTTTGCCTTGTAACACTGGCAACGTAGATAAAACTTCTGTAAGAGTGGATGACATAACTGCAGCCATATCTTGCAGAGTGAATGAGGTGGACGCAGTTGATGAACATGGCGTCGCTTGAGTGGGCGTTAAAGGCTGTGAAGCTTGGGGAGAAAGTTGCGGCATACCCCGAGTCTCATCAGTCTGAGAAACATCCTTAGATATATCCTTATTAAAGAAAATCTGCTCTCTACATTGCAATGCCCTCTCAGTGCATGAGGGACAAAAAGTAAACGGGGGTTCCACATTGGCATTTAAACACATGGAACAAGTACTGGCATTAAGATCATCCATAGTAAAAACAAAATGGTATTCAGTTATGTAATACACTTTTTATGTATAAAACCGTTGTAAAATACAAACACAAAATCAAGTGAGCAGTTTAATAATTTCCTAACTGCTTGTTAGTAGGGGCGGGCAGGTGCTTGTGACCAAGGCTAGATCACAGATGGCTCAGGGCAGTGTGCAGCAGGAGGGGACTGGATGTCTATACGGCTATACATGAAACAGAACATAAGAAGCTCAAGCATATCTCCCACTAAAAACAATAGGGCAAAAAAGTATTTAATCAGCCACCAATTGTGCAAGTTCTCCCTCTTAAGAAGATGAGAGAGGCCTTTTTCCTGATTGGACCAATCAATCATGTGACATGACACTTGTGAGAAAGCTCCATCCAGTTTCTTACTAGAGGTTGCACAATAGGGGAGGCTGAGCTCGTCGTTGCATCACCTTAATTTGCCAGTGAAGCTACAAAAATTTTGTGAATTTATTATTTTCTGTTTACTTTTGGTATTATTCACTTTTTACATTTATGTATTTACCTGACACTAACTATACTATGCTTACCCAGTTGTATCCTCTGTATTCAGTACAAAGCCCATCCAGTACTGTAAGATATACCTTGTATCAACAACATGGCCAAGCAGGAGGAAGCTGAAGGACCTGCAGGAGGATTACATTACACAGCCAAGTACTCTCCTATACCCTTCTCTTCAAAGTTTGATCTTATAAGGGTAATAATGGGTAAAAAAAAAAAAAAAACTCCAAAAAAGAAACTTGAGCCCCCTCAGGTCTTCATCTTCTCCTGGAGAGGCAAAGATAAGATTGGGAGGTACAGAGTGAGAGAGATTAAAAGCTTTTGGTGTGGGGTGTCTTTGCCTCCTCCTGGTGGCCAGGTGTTGAATTCCCAACAGTAAGGACTAGTGGACTCTCACCATCTTAAAGGGACATTATACACTCATTTTTTCTTTGCATATATATTTTGTAGACAATCTATTTATATAACCCATAAAGTTAGTTTTCTCCTACATTGGTGTATCCGGTCCACGGCTTCATCCTTACTTGTGGGATATTCTCAAACCTTACAGGAAGTGGCAAAGAGAGCACACAGCAGAGCTGTCCATATAGCTCCCCTCAGGCTCCGCCCCCCAGTCATTCTCTTTGCCGCTCTAACTAGTAGCATCTCCACGGGGGTGGTAAAGTGTATGTGGTGTTTAGTTGTAGTTTTGTATTCTTCTATCAAGAGTTTGTTATTTTAAAATAGTGCCGGCTTGTACTATTTACTCTGCAGCAGAAAGTGATGAAGATTTCTGCTGAGAGGAATATGATTTTAGCACCAGTAACTAAAATTCATTGCTGTTCCCACGCAGGACTGTTGAAACCAGAGAACTTCAGTTGGGGGGAACAGTTTGCAGGCTTAACTGCTTCAGGTATGATCAGTCATTTTTCTAACAAGACCTAGTAATGCTAGAAGACTGTCAGCAATCCCCTCTGGGATAGGTAAGCCATTTTTCATAGACTCTTTATAAAATTATGGCTTATATTAAGGGCTCTATGCTGGTTGACACTATTGTGGGCTTAATCGATTGCTTTTCACTATAAATAAGGTGTTTTTTCAGACTTTAAAACACTTTTGGGGTTTAATTTGCGCCTGACACTTATTTGGACACCTAATCTAGTCAGAAAGGCCCCTCCACTCTGGAATGAAGAGGGAGGAGGCCTCTCATTTTCGCGCCTCAATTGCGCAGTTGTTTTGCTTAGGCGGTTCATGCAGCTTCACGTGGGGAGTCCAGAGGCATCAGAAAAGACTCCAGAGAGGCTTATTTCCTACTAAAATAATCCCTAAGGAAGGTAAAGGCCACAGTGGCATAGTACTGTAGTGTTTCTAACCGGTTAATTGCTGTTATTAGCTCCGGTTTGGGCATTAAGGGGTTAATTGGTCTGAAAATGTGTGCGCAATCTTTTCAAAGCATTAAGACACTGTGGTGAAAATTTCATTAAAATCGGATGTTTATTTGATGGTTTTTTGATGTTTCAGTAATAAAGTGTGCACTTTTATTATTTAAAGACACAGTAACGTTTTTGTCAAAAATATTTTTTATTGCATTGAAGATCTGTTTAAGTCTGTCAAACATGTCTGACCCTTCAGATAACCTATGTTCTGTATGTTCAAAGGCCAACGTGGTTCCCCCATTAAATTTATGTGTGAAGTGTGCCATAGCGTCCAAACAGCTTAAGGACCGAACAATCACGCTTAAAGATATAGCCCAAGATGATTCTTTAGCTGAAGGTAGTGAGAATAGCTCACTAACCTCTCCTTCTGTGTCAACACCAGCTATGCCCGCGCAAGCGATGCCCAGTACATCTAGCGCGCCAATTGCTATTACTATGCAACAGTTAGCAGCAGTAATGGATAATTCTCTCGCAGCATTTTTATCCAAACTGCCAGCTTTTCCTAGGAAGCGTGATTGCTCAGTTTTAAATACAGAAAATGAGCAAGCAGACGCAGAGGATAATTTATCTGTAGTGCCCTCACAATCTGACTTGGCGGTGAGGGAGGGCCTGCGAGGGAGAAATTTCTGACACAGGAAAAGTTTCTCAGCAGGCAGAGCCTGATACCATAGCATTTAAATTTAAGCTAGAACACCTCCGCGCCCTAATTAAGGAGGTCCTAGCTACTCTTGATGATTGTGACCCTTCGGTGGTCCCAGAAAAATTGTGTAAAATGGATAAATTCTTAGAGGTCCCAGTACACACTGATGCGTTTCCGATACCTAAGAGGGTGGTGGATATAGTGAATAAGGAGTGGGAGAAGCCAGGTGTACCTTTTGTTACCCCTCCTATATTTAAGAAAATGTTCCCCATTGTTGACCCCAGAAGGGACGCGTGGCAGACGGTCCCTAAGGTAGAGGGGGCAGTTTCAACGCTAGCTAAGCGCACGACTATACCAATAGAAGACAGTTGCGCTTTCAAAGATCCTATGGATAAAAAATTAGAAGGTTTACTTAAGAAAATTTTTGTTCAACAAGGTTTTCTTCTTCAACCAATTTCTTGCATTATTCCTGTAACCACTGCAGCTGCTTTTTGGTTTGAGGAATTAGAAAACTCGCTCCAGAAGGAGACTTCATATGATGAAGTCATGGATAGAATTCACACCCTGAAGTTGGCTAATTCTTTCATTACAGATGCCGCTTTTCTGTTAGCTAAATTAGCGGCGAAAAATTCTGGTTTTGCAATAGTGGCGCGTAGAGCGCTTTGGCTAAAATCGTGGTCGGCGGATGTGTCGTCCAAAACAAAATTGCTTAATATTCCTTTCAAGGGTAAGACCCTATTCGGGCCAGAGTTCAAAGAAATTATTTCAGATATCACTGGGGGAAAGGGCCATGCCCTTCCACAGGTAGACCTTTCAAAGCTAAAAATAAGTCTAATTTTCGTTCCTTTCGCAATATCAGGAACGGACCGGCTTCTGCCTCTACAGCCACTAGGCAAGAGGGTAACGCACCCCAGCCCAAACCAGCATGGAAACCATTGCAAGGCTGGAACAAGGGTAAACAGGCCAAAAAGCCTGCTGCTGCTACCAAGACAGCATGAAGGGGTAGCCCCCGATCCGGGACCGGATCTAGTAGGGGGCAGACTTTCTCTCTTTGCTCAGGCCTGAGCAAGAGATGTTCCGGACCCCTGGGCACTAGAAATTGTCTCTCAGGGGTATCTTCTAGAATTCAAGGACTTTCCTGTAAGGGGAAGGTTCCACATGTCTTGCTTATCTTTAGACCAGATAAAGAGACAGGCATTCTTACATTGCGTAGAAGACCTTTTAAAAATGGGATTGATACACCCAGTTCCAACAGCAGAACAAGGACTGGGATTTTACTCAAACCTGTTTGTAGTTCCCAAAAAAGGAAGGAACTTTCAGGCCAATTCTGGACTTAAAGATCCTAAACAAATTCCTCAGAGTTCCATCAATTAAAATGGAAACCATTCGAACAATTTTACCAATGATCCAGGAGGGTCAATATATGACTACCGTGGACTTAAAGGATGCGTACCTGCATATTCCTATCCACAAAGATCACCATCAGTTTCTGAGGTTCGCCTTTCTGGACAAGCACTACCAGTTCGTGGCTCTTCCCTTCGGATTGGCCACTGCTCCCAGAATTTTCACAAAGGTGCTAGGGTCCCTTCTAGCGGTGCTAAGGCCAAGGGGCATTGCAGTAGCACCTTACCTAGACGACATCTTAATACAAGCGTCGTCCTTTCACAAAGCAAAGGCTCATACGGACATTGTTCTAGCCTTTCTAAGGTCTCACGGGTGGAAGGTGAACATAGAAAAAAGTTCTCTGTCCCCGTTCACAAGGGTTCCCTTCCTGGGAACAATAATAGACTCGGTAGAAATGAAAATCTTTCTGACAGAGGTCAGGAAATTAAAACTTTTGAACACTTGTCGAGTTCTTCAATCCATTCCTCAACCCTCCATAGCTCAGTGCATGGAGGTAATAGGACTAATGGTTGCGGCAATGGACGTGGTTCCCTTTGCTCAAATTCATTTAAGACCATTGCAACTGTGCATGCTCAAACAATGGAATGGGGATAATGCAGATTTGTCTCCCCAGATTCAGATGGACCAGAAAACCAGAGACTCACTCCTCTGGTGGTTGTCTCAGGATCATCTGTCTCAGGGAATGAGTTTCCGAAGACCGGAGTGGATCATTGTCACGACCGACTCCAGCCTCTTAGGCTGGGGCGCGGTCTGGGAGTCCCTGAAGGCTCAGGGTCTATGGTCTCGGGAAGAATCTCTTCTCCCGATAAACATTTTGGAATTGAGAGTGATATTCAATGCGCTCCAGGCATGGCCTCAACTAGCGGAGGCCAAATTCATCAGATTTCAGTCGGACAACATGACGACTGTAGCGTACATTAATCATCAGGGGGGAACAAAGAGTTCCCTGGCGATGAGGGAGGTATCCAAGATCATCAAATGGGCAGAGGATCACTCCTGCCATCTATCAGCAATTCACATCCCAGGAGTGGACAACTGGGAAGCGGATTATCTGATTCGTCAGACTTTCCATCCGGGGGAGTGGGAACTCCACCCGGAGGTTTTTGCTCAGCTGACTCAGCTATGGGGCATTCCAGATCTGGATCTGATGGCGTCACGTCAGAACTCCAAAGTTCCACGTTACGGGTCCAGGTCCAGGGATCCCAAGGCGACATTGGTAGATGCCTTAGTAGCGCCTTGGTCGTTCAATCTAGCCTATGTCTTTCCACCGTTTCCCCTTCTCACCCGGCTAGTAGCCAGGATCAAACAGGAGAAGGCTTCGGTAATTCTGATAGCTCCTGCGTGGCCACGCAGGACTTGGTATGCAGACCTGGTGAATATGTCATCGGTTCCACCATGGAAGCTGCCTTTGAGGCAGGACCTTCTAATTCAAGGTCCATTCGAACATCCAAACCTAGTTTCTCTGCAACTGACTGCTTGGAGATTGAACGTTTGATTCTAGCTAAGCGTGGGTTTTCGGAATCAGTTATAGATACTCTGATCCAGGCTAGAAAGCCTGTCACCAGGAAAATTTACCATAAGATATGGCGGAAATATCTTTGCTGGTGCGAATCCAAGGGTTACTCATGGAGTAAGATTAGGATTCCAAGGATACTATCTTTTCTCCAAGAAGGATTGGAGAAAGGTCTCTCAGCTAGTTCCTTAAAAGGACAGATATCTGCTCTGTCTGTTTTGTTACACAAGCGATTGGCAGCCATGCCAGATATTCAGGCGTTTGTACAGGCTTTAGTCAGAATCAAGCCTGTCTACAGACCTGTGGCTCCTCCATGGAGTCTAAATTTAGTTCTTTCAGTTCTTCAAGGGGTTCCGTTTGAACCTCTACATTCCATAGATATTAAGTTACTATCTTGGAAAGTTTTGTTTTTAGTAGCTATTTCTTCTGCTAGAAGAGTTTCTGAATTGTCTGCTTTGCAGTGTAATTCACCCTATCTGGTGTTTCATACAGATAAGGTTGTTTTACGTACCAAACCTGGTTTTCTTCCAAAAGTGGTTTCCAATAAGAATATCAACCAGGAAATAGTTGTTCTTTCTCTGTGTCCTAATCCAGTTTCTAACAAGGAACGTCTGTTACACAATATTGATGTGGTTCGTGCTTTAAAGTTTTATCTAAAAGCAACTAAAGACTTCAGACAAACATCGTCCTTGTTTGTCATCTATTCTGGCAAGAGGAGAGGTCAAAAGGCGACTGCGACCTCTCTGTCTTTCTGGCTGAAAAGCATCATCAGGTTGGCTTATGAGACTGCTGGAAGGCAGCCTCCTGAACGAATTACAGCTCACTCTACTAGAGCTGTGGCTTCCACATGGGCTTCCAAGAATGAGGCTTCTGTTGAACAGATTTGTAAGGCAGCGACTTGGTCTTCACTGCATACGTTTGCCAAATTTTACAAATTCGATACTTTTGCTTCTTCGGAGGCTATTTTTGGGAGAAAGGTTTTGCAAGCAGTGGTGCCTTCCGTTTAGGTTACCTGACTTGTTCCCTCCCTTCATCCGTGTCCTAAAGCTTTGGTATTGGTTCCCACAAGTAAGGATGAAGCCGTGGACCGGATACACCAATGTAGGAGAAAACAGAATTTATGTTTACCTGATAAATTTCTTTCTCCTACGATGTATCCGGTCCACGGCCCGCCCTGGCATTTTGGTCAGGTTTAATTTTTTTTTTTTTTTTTTTTTTGTAAACTACAGTCACCACTGCACCCTATGGTTCTCCTTTTTCTCCTAACCGTCGGTCGAATGACTGGGGGGGCGGAGCCTGAGGGGAGCTATATGGACAGCTCTGCTGTGTGCTCTCCTTGCCACTTCCTGTAGGGATTGAGAATATCCCACAAGTAAGGATGAAGCTGTGGACCGGATACACCGTAGGAGAAAGAAATTTATCAGGTAAACATAAATTCTGTTTTTTTAAAAAAATGTATAGTTTAGCTTATTTTTAAATAACATTGCTCTGATTTTCAGACTCCTAACCAAGCCCCAAAGTTTTATGTGAATACCGTCAGCTACCTTCTCCAGCTTGCTCATGTTTGTGTAATGGGTTTTTTTCATATGCAAAAGAAGGGGGAGGGGGGTGTCTTATTTCCCACTTACAGTGGGCTTTCCAACTACCTTTTCAACAGAGCTAAACTGAGAGTTTCTAAGTAAGTCTTTAAACCGTTTTATACTGGATTTTTATATCAGTATCTGGGCATCTTGTTCTTTATAGTAGTGTCCATTACATGCAGTTATATGAAAATGAGTGTATACTGTCCCTTTAAGAAAGAAACAGATATGAAATAAGAATCTGCTTGTGAAAGAATATAAATAATTTTACTTAAAAGGGGACATTTAACATTAAATTTATAATCATATTATTCAGGTTAATTCTTGCCTCCCAACATAGTGTCGCCTAACTGAAATCTATCTTTTACTGCATTCCATTGCTCAGATGTGTTTGCATACGTGCAGCAACTTTCCTTCAGACACCTGCATTGAAACCTAGATTTCATGAAATGTGCATAAAATATTACAATACACAGGAGTAGCACAAAAAAAGAAGTCAAGGTCTTCCAATCAACAAGTATTTAATAAAATATAAACACAATAGATAATAGAAGAATAAATATAACCAGCGCTAGTATCCTTAACCCCTTAGTGATCAGACCATTTTTCAATTTTCTTACCGTTTGGGACCAGGGCTATTTTTACATTTCTGCTGTGTTTGTGTTTAGCTGTAATTTTCCTCTTACTCATTTACTGTACCCACACATATTCTATACCCTTTTTCTCGTCCTTAACCCTTTAAGGACACAGCTTTCAGTTTGCTCAATTGTTTTATGACGGAAAAATTCCATCATATGTCCTTAAAAGGTTAAATGGACTTTCTAAAGATACAATTATTTTTATCATGTCTTATAATTTACTATACATTTTTTTAATAAAATGTGATGAAAAAATGAAAAAAAAAACAATCACTTTTTCTAACTTTGACCCCCAAAATCTGATACACATCTACAACCACCAAAACACACACATGCTAAATAGTTTCTAAATTTTATCCTGAGTCTATAAATATTCAATGTTTACATGCGGCTAGATTTAGAGTTTGGCGTTAGCCGTCAAAACCAGCGTTAGAGGCTCCTAATGCTGGTTTTGGGCTAACGCTGGTATTTAGAGTCAGTCAGGAAAGGGTCTAACGCTCACTTTGCAGCCGCGACTTTTCCATACCGCAGATCCCCCTACGCCATTTGCGTATCCTATCTTTTCAATGGGATCTTTCTAACGCCGGTAATTAGAGTCGTGGCTGAAGTGAGCGTTAGAAATCTAACGACAAAACTCCAGCCGCAGAAAAAAGTCAGTAGTTAAGAGCTTTCTGGGCTAACGCCGGTTTATAAAGCTCTTAACTACTGTGCTCTAAAGTACACTAACACCCATAAACTACCTATGTACCCCTAAACCGAGGCCCCCCCACATCGCCGCCACTCTATTAAAATTTTTTAACCCCTAATATGCCGACCGCACACCGCCGCCCCCTACGTTATCCCTATGTACCCCTAATCTGCTGCCCCTAATACCGCCAACACTTACATAATATTTATTAACCCCTAATCTGCCGGCCCCGCTATCGCTGACACCTGCATATTTTTTTTAACCCCTAATCTGCCGCTCCGTACACCGCCGCAACCTACATTATACCTATGTACCCCTAATCTGCTGCCCCTAACACAGCCGACCCCTATATTATATTTATTAACCCCTAATCTGCCGCCCCCAACGTCGCCTCCGCCTACCTACAATTATTAACCCCTAATCTGCCGACCGGACCACACCGCTACTATAATAAATGTATTAACCCCTAAAGCTAAGTCTAACCCTAACACTAACACCCCCCTAACTTAAATATAATTTAAATCTAACAAAATAAATTAACTCTTATTAAATAAATTATTCCTATTTAAAGCTAAATACTTACCTGTAAAATAAACCCTAATATAGCTACAATATAAGTAATAATTATATTGTAGCTATTTTAGGATTAATATTTATTTTACAGGCAACTTTGTAATTATTTTAACCAGGTACAATAGCTATTAAATAGTTAATAACTATTTAATAGTTACCTAGTTAAAATAATTACAAAATTACCTGTAAAATAAATCCTAAAGTTCAAAGTTCTTTTACCTTACCAGCCCTGAAAAGGGCCATTTGCGGGGCATGCCCCAAATAATTCAGCTCTTTTGCCTGTAAAAAAACCACATACAATACCCCCCCAACATTACAACCCACCACCCACATACCCCTAATCAAACCCAAACCCCCCTTAAATAAACCTAACACTAAGCCCCTGAAGATCTCCCTACCTTGTATTCACCACACCGAGTTCACCGATCGGTCCAGAAGAGCCTCCGATGTCTTCATCCAAGCCCAAGCGGGGGCTGAAGAGTGACGTCCATCCTCCGGCTGAAGTCTTGATCCAAGCGGCAAATGAAGAAGTCCATCTTCGGGAAGAAATCTTCATCCTATCCGGGCAGAAGAGGACATCCGGACCGGCAAACATCTTCATCCAAGCTGCAACTTCTATGTTGTTTCATCCGATGACGAGCAGCTGATCTTGAAGACCTACGGCACGAATCCATCCTCTTCGTTCGACGTCCAACTGAAGAATGAAGGTTACTTTAAGGGACGTCATCCAAGATGGCGTCCCTCGAATTCCGATTGGCTGATAGGATTCTATCAGCCAATCGGAATTAAGGTAGGAAAACTCTGATTGGCTGATGGAATCAGCCAATCAGATTCAAGTTCAATCCGATTGGCTGATCCAATCAGCCAATCAGCCAATCGGATTGAACTTGAATCTGATTGGCTGATTCCTTCATTCTTCAGTTGGACGTCGAACGAAGAGGATGGATCCGCGCCGGAGGTCTTCAAGATCAGCCGCTTATCATCGGATGGAACAACATAGAAGATGCGGCTTGGATGAAGATGTTTGCCGGTCCGGATGTCCTCTTCTGCCCGGATAGGATCAAGATTTCTTCCCGAAGATGGACTTCTTCATTTGCCGCTTGGATCAAGACTTCAGCCGGAGGATGGACGTCACTCTTCAGCCCCCGCTTGGGCTTGGATGAAGACATTGGAGGTTTTTCTGGACCGATTGGTGAACCCGGTGTGGTGAATACAAGGTAGGGAGATCTTCAGGGGCTTAGTATTAGGTTTATTTAAGGGGGGTTTGGGTTAGATTAGGGGTATGTGGGTGGTGGGTTGTAATGTTGGGGGGGGGTATTGTATGTGTTTTTTTTACAGGCAAAAGAGCTGAATTATTTGGGGCATGCCCCGCAAATGGCCCTTTTCAGGGCTGGTAAGGTAAAAGAGCTTTGAACTTTTTTAATTTAGAATAGGGTAGGGCATTTTTTTATTTTGGGGGGCTTTGTTATTTTATTAGGGGGCTTAGAGTAGGTGTAATTAGTTTAAAATTGTTGTAATATTTTTCTAATGTTTGTAAATATTTTTTTATTTTTTGTAACTTAGTTCTTTTTTATTTTTTGTATTTTAGTTAGTTTATTTAATTGTATTTATTTGTAGGTATTGTATTTAATTAATTTATTGATAGTGTAGTGTTAGGTTTAATTGTAGATAATTGTAGGTATTGTATTTAATTAATTTATTGATAGTGTAGTGTTAGGTTTAATTGTAACTTAGGTTAGGATTTAATTTACAGGTAATTTTGTAATTATTTTAACTAGGTAGCTATTAAATAGTAAATAACTATTTAATAGCTATTGTACCTGGTTAAAATAAATACAAAGTTGCCTTTAAAATAAATATAAATCCTAAAATAGCTACAATATAATTATTATTTATATTGTAGCTATATTAGGATTTATTTTACAGGTAAGTATTTAGCTTTAAATAGGAATAATTTATTTAATAAGAGTTAATTTATTTCGTTAGATTTAAATTATATTTAATTTAGGGGGGTGTTAGTGTTAGGGTTAGACTTAGCTTTAGGGGTTAATACATTTATTATAGTAGCAGTGAGTTCCGGTCGGCAGATTAGGGGTTAATAAGTGAAGTTAGGTGTCGGCGATGTTAGGGAGGACAGATTAGGGGTTAATAATATTTCTTATAGGGTTATTGAGGCGGGAGTGAGGCGGATTAGGGGTTAATACATTTATTATAGTATCGGTGAGGTCCAGTCGGCAGATTAGGGGTTAATAATTGTAGGTAGGTGGAGGCGACGTTGGGGGCGGCAGATTAGGAGTTAATAAATATAATATAGGGGTCGGCGGTGTTAGGGGCAGCAGATTAGGGGTTCATAGGGATAACGTAGGTTGCGGAGGTGTACAGACCGGCAGATTAGGGGTTAAAAAAAATATGCAGGTGTCAGCGATAGCGGGGGCGGCAGATTAGAGGTTAATAATTGTAAGGTTAGGGGTGTTTAGACTCGGGGTACATGTTAGAGTGTTAGGTGCAGACATAGGAAGTGTTTCCCCATAGGAAACAATGCAGCTGCGTTAGGAGCTTAACGCTGCTTTTTTGCAGGTGTTAGGTTTTTTTTTCCAGCTCAAACAGCCCCATTGTTTCCTATGGGGGAATCGTGCACGAGCACGTTTTTGAAGCTGGCCGCGTCCGTAAGCAACGCTGGTATTTAGAGTTGCAGTGGCGGTAAATTATGGTCTACGCTCCCTTTTTGGAGCCTAACGCACTGAAAACGCAGCCATTCTGTGAACTCTAAATACCAGCGGTATTTAAAAGGTGCGGCCAGAAAAAAGCATGCGTAGCCAACGCACCCCTTTGGCCGCAAAACTCCAAATCTAGGCCTTGTTCTTTGCTTTTTTTGCAAGTTATAGGGCAATAAATACAAGTAGCACTTTGCTATTTCCAAACCAATTTTTCTTCAAAATTAGTGATAGTTGTAACACTGATATCTGTCAGGAATCCCTGAATATCCCTTGACATGTATATATATTTTTAAGTAGGCAACCCAAAGTATTGATCTAGGCCCCTTTTTGTATATTTCATGCCACCATTTCACCGCCAAATGCGATCAAATAAAAAAATTGTTTACTTTTTCACAAACTTTAGGTTTCTCACTGAAATTATTTGCAAACAGCTTGTGCAATTATGCCACACATGATTGTAAATGCTTCTCTGGGATCCCCTTTGTTCAGAAATAGCAGACATATATGGCTTTGGCATTGCTTTTTGGTAATTAGAAGGCCACTAAATGCCGCTGCGCACCACACTTTTATTATGCCCAGCAGTAAAGGGGTTAATTAGGTAGCTTGTAGGGTTAATTTTAGCTTTAGTGTAGAGATCAGCCTCCCACCTGACACATCCCACCCCCTGATCCCTCCCTGACCCCTCTCAAACAGCTCTCTTCCCTCCCCCACCCCACAATTGTCCCAACCATCTTAAGTGCTGCCAGAAAGTTTGCCAGTACTAAAATAAAAGGTTTTTATTTTTTCTTATTTTTTTTAACTATATATTCTGCAGTGTAGGATCCCCCCCCTAGCCCCCAACCTCCCTGATCCCCTCCAAACAGCTCTCTAACTCTCCCCCTCTACCTATTTGTCATCATATTGACATAAAATTGGCTTTTTTTAATTATAAAAATAATAATTCTGTAGTGTAGCTGCCCCCCCCCTCAATAACCTACCCCCCACCCCCTCCCAGATCACTTGGACAACATTTATCCCCCCCGCACCCTTCTTCCCTTTACACTTTAAGTTCCATAGTGTAGCGGTCACCCCAGCTCCTGCCCCCGTGTGAGCCGCCCACCCGCCTCCCTACAATGGCTCCCACCCACCAACGATCGGCACCATCGCTGGCCGATGCAGAGAGGGCCTCAGAGTGGCTCTCTCTGCATCGGTTGTTAAAAAAAGGGTATTGCACAATGCCTCAATATCGAGGCATCGCTGCAATACCCTGGAAGCGATCACAATCGCTTCCACCGCTTGAAACCCCTGAGGACGTACAGGGTACGTCCTTGGTCATTAAGTGACAGTTTTTGTAGGACGTTGTTCAGGGGTTAATAAAATGACCTATTTCTCGATCACAGTCTACTAAAATTCTCTCTATGGAGATATATACAAATCAGTTAGGAGATTTAAATACATAACACATGTATCTGGAATGTAGATAATTAAAATGCTAAAAACATCCAAGATGCCATTTATACATTTAAGCCGTCAATTAATGTAAATGACACATCTTATAAGTAATATGAGTAAAAGTAAGGCTCCACATCGTTTAAATCCTTATGCTCTTCCAAACTTATTAAAAAATTGATGGTTTGTGGCAATATGAACTCATAAGCTTGATTATCCGAAAGTTCGGCTCCCCAGCGTATAGTAAAACATGTACCTCTGTAAGTTAGTTGCGCAACAGTTTATTACAGATTAAAAGTAAATTCATTCACTTGAGTGCGATTGAATTTAACGCATGTCAGGATAGCGCTACTTCAGAGCTTTGGCTGTTACGCAAGACAAAAAAGTTGCACAAAATACATCAAAAATTCATTTAAAAGTACAGTTACACTCACAATAACACTATCTAATAAAAATTATTTTTAAAAAAAAACATATAAATGTCTAAATATGTATATATATATATATATATATGTGTGTATTTACAGACACATATACACATAAATACATATGTACAAACACACACAAATATATATATATATTAGGGTTGCACCCATACCATTTTTTTATGACTGAGTACAAGTACCGATACTTGTTTTCAAATACTCGCCGATACCAATTACCGATACTTTTTTTTTTTATGTCATGTGACAGTTTACCAAGCACAATACAGACTAATTATTTAAGATTCCTTCTTTATAATTATAAAGGGCTGTAATTCAAAAGACATTATGAAATAATAAAACGGTTCACTGAACACGTTTATAAATAAAAAATATTACAATAAAATATTACATTTAAAGGGGTGATGCAATTGGGTTGTAGGGCTGTTATATAACATCAATCTGACATTTGTATGGAGGGTCGACTCTAAGTTGAACAGTCTTTCACTTTCCACACTACTGCATGGGGCAGAAAGATATTTTTGGGCCATTTTAGCCAGAGCTGGAAATCTGTTTATTAACTGCCCAGTACACAGTGATATCTCCTACAACAATACAAATAACAGCAATTTGTATTGACAGAACAGTAGTAAACAATTTTTAGTTTAGTCTCCACTTTAAAGTTTAAAATGGGAACATGCAGTTTTTAAAAAACGCCACAAGATAGCATATGGGTAGGAAGTAGAGGTATCGGTTTAAGTATCGGTGCATTTGCACGAGTACAAGTACTCATGCAAATACTTGGTATCGGTACCGATACCGATACTAGTATCGGTGCATCCCTAATATATATATATATATATATATATATATATATATATACATATATATATATACACACACACACATACACACACATACATATATATGTGCATTCAAGTATGTGAAAACATGTAAAATCATTTTTATGCAATATTAATATTTAATAAAGTGTTTAACTATGCATTTATTGTAAATATATCACATTCCAATCTTCTTCACATAAACAAACATGTTCTTAGTATTTTTAAACAGATATACATACACACATACACGCGCGGTCGCGATATTCCAAGTTCATCTTTTTGAGCGTGTCGGTTTAGCACTTGTGCAAAATTTTTTTACTTTCAACTTGTAATATGTATGCAAAAAGCTTACCTCTAGCAGAGTTAATGCACAAGCAAATAAATAGCGCTCCACTTGTAATCTAGCCCTTAGTGTTTAATATCCAATTAAAACTTTTACTACAAAGCTATTTTGTATTATGCATGTCTTTTTAACACCTCAATACCTGCACAGTCCAGCAGAGGGCATACTCTCACAACTTCCTGCTTTTTCATACATTGAACAAAACTTGCTATTCATCTGGTGATTTAAATTAAAACTTTTCTAAGGACATTGATTTAAAAGGAACAATGGGGTAAAATGTAGTTCACAACAAGTTCATAAAAGATAGAGGTTAATTAGTCATTTAGTCATGCTACTTCTTTAATTTCAATGCAAAAATTACAGGGCTGCAAAATGTAGGTATTTCATTGGACTAGCATTACTTATTATGTTTTTCTTCCTGAAGTCCCAATACGTTAGATATAAGCAAGAAAGGAAACTTTCCAAAATATATCTTTTAATATAAAATATATTAAAAAAAAAAACCTGAGTATTTGCATGTTTTTTTAAAATGAAAATCTGTGGCATGTGGCAAAGGGGTGAGAGAATGAGAAAGTGGATTCATTAAATATTACAAATGCAATAGATGATTTAGGAACAACTTTTTGTTTAATAGAGTGAGTTTTTTTCAACAGGATAAACAACAATATGACACCCTCTCATCCTAATTTACAGAATGTGCAGCATATATTCATACATTCATAAAGGTCCCCTATTCAATGCTCCTTATATTCATTTATACGTTTATTTATTTCTATTAGTTATGAGCGGAGCAAAGATGTACACTAGTACAAAAACCTACGCTTATTTAGATAGCTCAAGTATGCTTGTGTAGCATTTCAACTTGCTATTTGAAGTCTCTAAATTTGTATTCAAATGTAACTCTTATTAAAACAATTGAATACAAATGTGTTTGTGTCCTACATTTAACTTCACAAAATCACACTGAAAAAGTGAAAAATGTTCCTGTGACTACACAAGATGAACTGTAGAGACATTGCTGAATGGCTATTCATGTTGTCCAACTATATATTGTGTATATTATAAACGATGCTTCTGTGCTTGTCACCAGCATATAAATCAAATCTATTCCATTAAAGGGAAAATAAACTTGCATGATTCAGATAGAGCGTGTCATTTTAAGACACTTTTATTTCTATTTCTCCTGTTAAGTGTGGTCAGTCCACGGGTCATCATTACTTCTGGGATATTATCTCCTCCCCTACAGGAAGTGCAAGAGGATTCACCCAGCAGAGCTGCTATATAGCTCCTCCCCTCTACGTCACCCCCAGTCATTCTCTTGCACCCAACGAATAGATAGGATGTGTGAGAGGACTGTGGTGATTTTAATTAGTTTATTACCTTCAATCAAAAGTTTGTTATTTTATAATAGCACCGGAGTGTGTTATTCATTCTCTGGTAGAATTTGAAGAAGAATCTACCTGAGTTTTTTCTATGATTTTAGCCGGAGTAGTTAAGATCATATTGCTGTTTCTCGGCCATCTGAGGAGAGGTAAACTTCAGATCAGGGGACAGCGGGCAGATTAATCTGCAAAGAGGTATGTAGCAGTTTATTATTTTCTGACATGGAATTGATGAGAAAATCCTGCCATACCGTTATAATGTAAAGTCAGCCTTAAATACAGTAGAGGTATCTGGTATCAGGCTGTCATGTATGTATATTTTACACTTCAATATTCTGGGGAATGGTACTTCACTGGATTTATACTGTATGCATAGACTTAACCTAATTTGCAGGGACTTGCAATAGGTTTTTAAATAACAATTAATTTATTGAGGTTAAACGTTTTTTTGCTGGCATGTAAAATCGTTTATTTCTGAGGTACTGGGTGAAAAAAAGTTTTGGGCACTGTTTTTTCCACTTGGCAATAGTTTTGTTTAAATTTAAACAGTTTACTGATCTCTCTCACTGTTATGTGTGAGGGGGAGGGGCCATTTTTGGCGCTTTTACTACGCATCAAAAAACTCAGTCAGAGGTTCATTTTCTTCCTGCATGATCCGGTTCATCTCTACAGAACTCAGGGATCTTCAAAGCTTATTTTGCGGGAGGTAATCATTCACAGCAGAGCTGTGAAGATTGTAGTTGACTGTGATAAAAAACGTTTATTTGTGTATTTTTTCTGCTGTCAGGGTTAGTTATCCTTTGCTAATGGGAACAATCCTTTGCTAAAATTGTATATTTCTTACAAAGATTTGATGCTATAATTTATTTATTTCAACTGTCATAATTTTTTCTGTGCTTCTTATAGGCACAGTTCGTTTTCATATTATTGTAAATTACTTGAAAAGCATTTCCAAGTTGCTAGTTAATTGCTAGTGTGTTAAACATGTCTGATTCAGAGGAAGATACATGTGCTATATGTGCTAATGCCAAAGTGGAGCCCAATAGAAATTTATGTACTAACTGTATTGATGCTACTTTAAATAAAAGTCAATCTGTACAAATTGAACATATTTCACCAAACAACGAGGGGATAGTTATGCCGACTAACTCGCCTCACGCGTCAGTACCTGCATCTCCCGCTCGGGAGGTGCGTGATATTGTAGCGCCGAGTACATCTGGGCGGCCATTACAAATCACATTACAGGATATGGCTACTGTTATGACTGAAGTTTTGGCTAAATTACCAGAACTGAGAGGTAAGCGTGATCACTCTGGGGTGAGAACAGAGTGCGCTGATAATATTAGGGCCATGTCAGACACTACGTCACAGGTGGCAGAACATGAGGACGGAAAACTTCATTCTGTGGGTGACGGTTCTGATCCAAACAGACTGGATTCAGATATTTCAAATTTTAAATTTAAGCTGGAAAACCTCCGTGTATTACTAGGGGAGGTATTAGCGGCTCTGAATGATTGTAACACAGTTGCAATACCAGAGAAAATGTGTAGGTTGGATAGATATTTTGCGGTACCGGCGAGTACTGATGTTTTTCCTATACCTAAGAGACTTACTGAAATTGTTACTAAGGAGTGGGATAGACCCGGTGTGCCGTTCTCACCCCCTCCGATATTTAGAAAAATGTTTCCAATAGACGCCACCACACGGGACTTATGGCAAACGGTCCCTAAGGTGGAGGGAGCAGTTTCTACTTTAGCTAAGCGTACCACTATCCCGGTGGAGGATAGCTGTGCTTTTTCAGATCCAATGGATAAAAAATTAGAGGGTTACCTTAAGAAAATGTTTGTTCAACAAGGTTTTATATTGCAACCTCTTGCATGTATTGCGCCTGTCACGGCTGCAGCAGCATTTTGGTTTGAGTCTCTGGAAGAGACACTTGAATCATCTACACTAGATGAGATTACACACAAACTTAAAGCCCTTAAGTTAGCTAACTCATTTATTTCAGATGCCGTAGTACACTTAACTAAACTTACGGCTAAGAATTCCGGATTCGCCATTCAGGCACGCAGAGCTCTGTGGCTAAAATCCTGGTCAGCTGATGTTACTTCTAAATCTAAATTGCTTAATATACCTTTCAAAGGGCAGACCTTATTCGGGCCCGGGTTGAAAGAGATTATCGCTGACATTACAGGAGGTAAAGGCCATGCCCTGCCTCAGGACAAAGCCAAAGCTAAGGCTAGACAGTCTAATTTTCGTTCCTTTCGTAATTTCAAAGCAGGAACAGCATCAACTTCCTCTGCACCAAAACAGGAAGGAGCTGTTGCTCGCTACAGACAAGGCTGGAAACCTAACCAGTCCTGGAACAAGGGCAAGCAGACCAGGAAACCTGCTGCTGCCCCTAAGACAGCATGAATCGAGGGCCCCCGATCCGGGACCGGATCTAGTGGGGGGCAGACTTTCTCTCTTCGCCCAGGCTTGGGCAAGAGATGTTCAGGATCCCTGGGCGTTAGAGATCATATCTCAGGGATACCTTCTGGACTTCAAATCCTCTCCCCCAAGAGGGAGATTTCATCTGTCAAGGTTGTCAACAAATCAAACAAAGAAGGAAGCGTTTCTACGCGGCGTACAAGATCTTTTATTAATGGGAGTGATCCATCCAGTTCCGCGGTCGGAACAAGGACAAGGGTTTTACTCAAATCTGTTTGTAGTTCCCAAGAAAGAGGGAACTTTCAGGCCAATCTTGGATTTAAAGATCCTAAACAAATTCCTAAGAGTTCCATCGTTCAAGATGGAAACTATTCGAACAATTTTGCCCATGATCCAGGAGGGTCAGTACATGACCACAGTGGATTTAAAGGATGCTTACCTTCACATACCGATTCACAGAAATCATTACCGGTATCTAAGGTTTGCCTTTCTAGACAGGCATTACCAGTTTGTAGCTCTTCCATTTGGATTGGCTACGGCTCCAAGAATCTTCACAAAGGTTCTGGGTACTCTTCTGGCGGTACTAAGACCGCGAGGAATTTCGGTAGCTCCGTACCTAGACGACATTCTGATACAAGCTTCAAGCTTTCAAACTGCCAAGTCTCATACAGAGTTCTCTCTTTCCACTCACAAGAGTTCCCTTCTTGGGGACTCTGATAGATTCTGTAGAAATGAAGATTTACCTGACAGAAGACAGATTAACAAAGCTTCAAAATGCATGCCGTGTCCTTCATTCCATTCAACACCCGTCAGTAGCTCAATGCATGGAGGTGATCGGATTAATGGTAGCGGCAATGGACATAGTCCCCTTTGCACGCCTACATCTCAGACCGCTGCAATTGTGCATGCTAAGTCAGTGGAATGGGGATTACTCAGATTTGTCCCCCACTCTGAATCTGAATCAAGAGACCAGAAATTCTCTTCTATGGTGGCTTTATCGGCCACATCTGTCCAGGGGGATGCCATTCAGCAGGCCAGACTGGACAATTGTAACAACAGACGCCAGCCTACTATGTTGGGGCGCTGTCTGGAATTCTCTGAAGGCTCAGGGACTATGGAATCAGGAGGAGAGTCTCCTTCCAATAAACATTCTGGAATTGAGAGCAGTTCTCAATGCCCTTCTGGCTTGGCCCCAGTTAACAACTCGGGGGTTCATCAGGTTTCAGTCGGACAACATCACGACTGTAGCTTACATCAACCATCAGGGAGGGACAAGAAGCTCCCTAGCAATGATGGAAGTATCAAAGATAATTCGCTGGGCAGAGTCTCACTCTTGCCACCTGTCTGCAATCCACATCCCGGGAGTGGAGAACTGGGAGGCGGATTTCTTAAGTCGTCAGACTTTTCATCCGGGGGAGTGGGAACTTCATCCGGAGGTCTTTGCCCAAATACTTCGACGTTGGGGCAAACCAGAGATAGATCTCATGGCGTCTCGTCAGAACGCCAAGCTTCCTCGCTACGGGTCCAGATCCAGGGATCCGGGAGCGGTTCTGATAGATGCTCTGACAGCACCTTGGACCTTCAAGATGGCTTATGTGTTTCCACCCTTCCCGATGCTTCCTCGATTGATTGCCAGAATCAAACAGGAGAGAGCATCAGTGATTCTAATAGCACCTGCATGGCCACGCAGGACTTGGTATGCAGATCTAGTGGACATGTCATCCTGTCCGCCTTGGTCTCTACCTCTGAAACAGGACCTTCTGATCCAGGGTCCATTCAAACATCAAAATCTAACTTCTCTGAAGCTGACTGCTTGGAAATTGAACGCTTGATTTTATCAAAACGTGGGTTTTCTGAGCCAGTTATTGATACCTTAATACAGGCTAGGAAGCCTGTTACCAGAAGGATTTACCATAAAATATGGCGTAAATACTTATATTGGTGCGAATCCAAGAGTTACTCATGGAGTAAGGTTAGGATTCCAAGGATATTGTCTTTTCTACAAGAAGGTTTGGAAAAGGGTTTATCCGCTAGTTCCTTAAAGGGACAGATTTCAGCTCTGTCCATTCTTTTACACAAACGTCTGTCAGAAGTTCCGGACGTTCAAGCTTTTTGTCAGGCTTTAGCTAGGATCAAGCCTGTGTTTAAAACTGTTGCTCCGCCATGGAGTTTGAACTTAGTTCTTAATGTTTTACAGGGTGTTCCGTTTGAACCCCTTCATTCCATTGATATCAAGTTGTTATCTTGGAAAGTTCTGTTTTTAATGGCTATTTCCTCGGCTCGAAGAGTCTCTGAGTTATCTGCCTTACATTGTGATTCTCCTTATCTGATTTTTCATTCAGACAAGGTAGTTCTGCGTACTAAACCTGGGTTCCTACCTAAGGTGGTCACTAACAGGAATATCAATCAAGAGATTGTTGTTCCATCTTTGTGTCCTAATCCTTCCTCGAAGAAGGAACGTCTGCTACACAATCTAGATGTAGTCCGTGCCTTGAAATTTTATCTACAGGCAACTAAGGATTTTCGTCAAACGTCTTCCCTGTTTGTCGTTTATTCTGGCCAGAGGAGAGGTCAAAAAGCTTCGGCTACCTCTCTCTCTTTTTGGCTTCGTAGCATAATACGATTAGCCTATGAGACTGCTGGACAGCAGCCTCCTGAAAGAATTACAGCTCATTCTACTAGAGCTGTGGCTTCCGCTTGGGCCTTTAAGAATGAGGCTTCTGTTGAACAGATTTGCAAGGCTGCAACTTGGTCTTCTCTTCATACTTTTTCCAAATTTTACAAATTTGACACTTTTGCTTCTTCGGAGGCTGTTTTTGGGAGAAAGGTTCTTCAGGCAGTGGTTCCCTCCGTATAAAGAGCCTGCCTGTCCCTCCCGTCATCCGTGTACTTTTGCTTTGGTATTGGTATCCCAGAAGTAATGATGACCCGTGGACTGACCACACTTAACAGGAGAAAACAAAATTTATGTTTACCTGATAAATTCATTTCTCCTGTAGTGTGGTCAGTCCACGGCCCGCCCTGTTTTTTTATGGCAGGCTAAAAATTTTTTGGATTATTCTCCAGTCACCACTACACCCTTGGGCTTCTCCTTTCTCGTTGGTCCTTTGGTTGAATGACTGGAGGTGACGTAGAGGGGAGGAGCTATATAGCAGCTCTGCTGGGTGAATCCTCTTGCACTTCCTGTAGGGGAGGAGATAATATCCCAGAAGTAATGATGACCCGTGGACTGACCACACTACAGGAGAAATTAATTTATCAGGTAAACATAAATTTTGTTTTTAAAATGTGCTTTGTTCTCTTGGAATTCCTTGTTGAAAAACAATATGCACATATCTCACACTAGTGGGAGCTAGCTGCTGCTTAATGCCAGGCAAACTAGATGTGCTTAGTCAGTAGTGCAATGCTGTTCCTTCAGCAAAGAATAACAAGAGAATTAAGCAAAATTGATAATATAAGTAAATTAGAAAGTAAATTGACAACCATAATGTTACTATACAACTTGTATTTATATTTCCTGGTCAATATATCAAATATTATCAACCCTCTATCAATCAATATACACAGTCTAAAATAGATTACAAGATCTGAGCTGAAAAAACATATTTGTTAACATTGTAGTGACTTTATAGTCTAAAGTTACATTTAAAAGGACAGTGTACTCCAACATTTTTATTTTTTTAACAAGATAATCCCTTTATTAATCATTCCCCAGTTTTGCATAACCAACACGGTTATATTAATATATTCTTTTTACCTGTGATTACCTTGTATCTAAGCCTCTGCAGACTGTCTCCTTATTTAAAGGACCAGTCAGTACAGTAGATTTGCATAATCAACAAATGCATGATAAGAAGACAATGCAATAGCACTTAGTCTGAACTTCAAATGAGTAGTAGATTTTTGTCAAATAAATTGCAGTTATGTCTGTTTCCAATCCCCCTGTATCATGTGACAGCCATCAGCCAATCACAAATGCATATGCTGTGAATTCTTGCACATGCTCAGTAGGAGTTTGTGACTCAAAAAGTGTAAATATCAAAAGACTGTGCACATTTTGTTAATGGAAGTAAATTGGAAAGTTGTTTAATATTGCATGCTCTATCTGAATCATGAAGTTTAATTTTGACTTGAGTGTCCCTTTACGTTCTTGCATTTTAGCCAATTAGTGCTGATTTATAAGTAACTCAACGGGCGTGAGCACAATGTTATCTATATGGCACACATTAACTAGCACTGTCTAGCTGTGAAAAACTGTCAAAATGCGGAGGCGGCCTTCAAGGGCTTAACAATTAGCATATAAACCTACCTTGGTTTAGCTTTCAACAAAGAATACCAAGTGAACAAAGCAAATTTGATGATAAAAGTAAATTGGCTACATTTAGCCAGCAATCAGCAAGCGCAACCCAGGTGCTGAACCAAAAATGGTCCATTCTTGCTTTCAAATAAAGATAGCAAGAGAATGAAGAAAAATGATAATATGAGTAAATTAGAAAATTGCTTACAATTGCATGTTCTATCTTAATCATGAAAGAAAAAAATGTGGGTTTAGTATCAGTTTAAGATAATTTTATTGGAAAATCCTTCTGTATTGTTCATGTAATGAGTTTTCATACTGTACCATGTGCTTGTAAATATTACTACTCTGATGTTGCAGGCATTTTGTTAAAAATCATTATGTAGAATAAAATGTATGCTGTATTGAATCTGAATGCATGCTTAAAGGGACATTATACACTCATATTTGCTTAAATGTTTTGTAGATGATCTATTTATATAGCCCATAAAGTTTTTTTTAAATAAATGTATAGTTTTGCTTATTTTTAAATAACATTGTTCTGATTGTCAGACTCCTAACCAAGCCCCAAAGTTTTATGAGAATACCGTCAGCTACCTTCTCCAGCTTGCTGCTGTTTGTGTAAAGGGTCTTTTCATATGCAAAAGAAGGGGGAGGGGGGAGTGTCTTATTTGCCACTTGCAGTGGGCTTTCCAGCTACCTTTTCAACAGAGCTAAACTGACAGCTTCTAAGTAAGTTTTTAAACAGTTTTATACTGGATTTTTATATCAGTATCTGTGCATCTTGTTCTTTATAGTAGTGCCTATTACATGCAGTTATATGAAAATGAGTGTATACTGTGCCTTTAATATGGTATGTATAAAATGTGTAAATAAATAATCATATGGGCTTTCCCCCCTAGTATCTGGCTCATGGGTGTTATGTTTATTGCAAACTAAACATCACAAACCCAAGTATGGCTCGTGTGGGTGTGGTCAGCCCTTGCAGTGTGATGGAAGCTTATGTTGTTCTAACCCAGAGTTCCGTTGGACAGCTCTTTGCCAAAGTTACATTTAAGAGGTGTATATATAAGTATTAGTATATTGTGATATGTTAAATTGCACCAACAGGGTGCTGCATCAAATAATCTTTTAAGAACAGTAGTCTATATAACACCCCTAGATATATTGAAACAGTGACTGTGCAGTGACCTTTGTTGTGCTATATATGGACTGGACTGGGGGCCACACAAATTTACCTTGCCCAGGGCCCTGCAAATGCTAAGAGTCCCCTGATATTAGCTTTGTTATGTTATCATCAAAAGCTATGCATGAACCACATTGGGTCAAATTAAAGGGACAGTCTAGTATAAATTAAACTTTCATTATTCAGATAGGACATGTCATTTTAATCAACGTTCCAATTTACTTTTATCATCAAATTTGCTTTTTTCTCTTGGTATTCTTAGTTTAAACTAAACATAGGTAGGCTCATATGCTAATTTCTAAGCCTTTAAGGGCTGCCTCATATCACATGCTTTTTAAATCTCTTTTCAACACAAAGAGACAGTAAAGTACACGTGGGCCATATAGATCAGTGTTTCTCAACAGCCGGGCCGCGACCCGACATTGCCTCCAGACACTCGCTCTGCCACTGCGCATGTCAGTTTGCGCACTGTGAGCATGTAGCGGCAGGCGGGCGCACTGTGACCGGGTAGAAGCGGCGTGCAGAGCGTGAAGCATTGGCTCACAGGTAATTAAGCCCACTGATACCAATGACATAATTACGGACACTGACATCAATGCATATATTTAGGGTGGTCACTGGACACCAATGTGTATTTGTAAACTGTGTGTTTATATATATATATATATATATATATATATATATATATAGATCCCACTGAAACCAATTAATTATAAAATATTAACCCACTGTAAACTATATATATATATATATATATATATATATATATATATATATATATATGGATCCCACTGACACCAATGAATTATCATATAATTAACCCACTGTAATATATATATATATATATATATATATATATATATATATATATATATATTATAATTATATGATAATTCAGTGGTGTGGGATCCATATATAATATATATAAATGGTTTATAGTGGGTTAATTTTATAATTCATTGGTGTCAGTGGGTGAGGGAGGAGAAAGAGAGGGAGGAGAGAGAGAGGAAAGAGAGAAAGAGAGGGAGGAGATAGATAGAGAGAGAGAAAAAGAGAGCGAGGGGAGGAGAGAGAGAAAAAGAGAGAGAGGGGAGGAGAGAGAGAAAGAGAGAGAGAGAGAAAGAGAAAGAGAGAGGGGGGAGAGAGAGAGAGAGAGAGAGAGAGAGAGAGAGAGAAAGAGAGGGGAGGAGAGAGAGAGAAAGAGAGAGGGGAGGAGAGAAAGAGACTGTGTACTGTATATATATATATATATATATATATATATATATATCTTCCAAACCTACTGCAACCCACTCCCGATGCTTACCGGGCCCTGGACCGGTCCGGCTAAAACTTACCGGGCCTTGAGGTCACTTAGGTTGAGAACCACTGATATAGATAACACTGTGTTCAGGCACAGGGGGTTATTTAAGATCTAGCACAATACAATGCTAACTGCAAGTCAATAAATAATAAACAGTCAGTCATGTGATCAGGGGGCTGGAAGAAGGTTCCTAGATACAAGGGAATCACAAAGGTAAAAAGTACATTAATATAACTGTGTTGGTTATGCAAAACTGGGGAATGGGTAATAAAGGGATTATCTATCTTTTAAAACAATAACAATTCTATGGTAGACTGTCCCTTTAAGCTGTTTCTTTGTGACTGAGTCATCCTCTCTCCTAGGTTAGTCTATGCAAGAGGAAATGCACTTGCTAAATAAATATGGAGGCAGGTTTTCTGTACAGCAATACTGTGGTGGTCCTTTTGGAAACCCTGCAACCTTGTTTGGAAAGACAAATTCTATTTTGCAGGAGACACACTTAGGCCAGACATGGTGCAATGGGAGACTAGACCACACTGTAGCAACACCACTACTAATTTCATGGCCAGATGGGCCCAGTCTCAACTAAGACCTTATAGACACTTGTATATATGTCTCTGCTTATTCATCATAGTTGTAGTTATATTATTATTTTTTTAAGTGTATATACCAATGTGACCATAAATAAAAAACATGTATGCATGAAATAAAAAAAATTGTGACTCTTTTGGAGGAAAGGGAGAGATAAGAGCTAGGGAAAGGGTTGGGTGTGAGAAGGTGTTTATTAGATAGGACCTGAAGTTGAAAGCTGAATTAATTCTGTAGCAAGAAGCTTCTGCCCATCCCCCCTATATTAAGTGTTTTCCTTGGGTTTTCATTGTTTGAGCCATTTATGCTAGTTAGGTATCTCCTAATCAGGTTGGCAGGAGGTTTATGATGGGGGGTGCCTAGACGGTGTCACGTAATGAGGAGTAGGACTTTTGGTGGGTTTTATTTTTAGAAGGTTGATAATTGTTGGAATTGTTTTATGGTTTATTGATGTTAATTTAAGTTGTGTTGTCTAATTTATTTATTGGGTAGTGAAACTACTTGATGATGTGGAGTCATGAAAACATTTTTACATTACAGGGGCATTATACACTAGATTTTTCTTTGCATAAATGTTTTGTAGATGATCCATTTATATAGCCTATACAGTTTTTTTTTTGTTTTTTTTAAATGTATAGTTTTGCTTATTATGAAATAACATTGCACTGATTTTCAGACTCCTAACCAAGCCCCAAAGTTTTAAGGAGAATACTGATGTATACCTACTCCAGCTTGCTCCTGTTTGTGTAAAGAGTCTTTTCATATGCAGAGAAAGGGGGAGTGTCTGTTCTTTGATATATAATCACTTGCAGTGGGTGTTCCAGATAACCTTTTCAACAGTGCTAAACTGGGAGCTTCTAATTAAGTTTTTAAAAGGTTTTATAATGGATTTTTAGATCAGTATATGCATATTATTCTTTATAGTAGTGTATATTACAAGTTGGTGTATACTGTCCCTTTAACACAACGCCTAATCAACAATATAAACTTTAAACGTAACTTTTCACATTTATGCAAAACAGTCTGTAACTAGAGAAACTATATACACACTTAGCAGAAGCTAATAACCAGTAATATTCATATCTGTTCCACAGAAAGTACTTCCTAATAATACATTTTATAATTTTTGCTCTCAATCTTTTTCAAAGCAAAATTAGGATTATGTCCAAAACTACAATATAGTTTGAATTCAACATTTTTTAAACTAATTTATGAGGTTTACATTTTAGTAACATTGAGTAATTTTTTTTCAAAACATATCAGCTATTATGTAACTGTTAAAGTTATATGTCATATAACATATTATGTCACTGACGTATGTTGATGTCATCATACATTTATCATTATTTTTTATTTGTTTTTCGTTGTGGTTTATGTGCATTTATAATCTGTGTGTGAGTCGTGTGAGTCTTGTGAGCAGCTTTTTGACACTTGAGAGTTGATTTGCTTTGGATCGTATGGAAGACTTCTTTCGGTAATCAATATGGATAAATTTAATGATGCACCTGATGATTCCGCTATGGCGATATACACCAAGGACACCACTATATTGGGCAGGATCACCTCTTAAAGGGACAGTCAAGTCCAAAATAAACTTTCATAATTCAAATAGGGCATGTAATTTTAAACAACTTTCCAATTTACTTTTATCACTAATTTTGCTTTGTTCTCTTGATATTCTTAGTTGAAAGCTAAACCTAGGTAGGCTCATATGCTAATTTATTAGACCTTGAAGACTGCCTCTAATCTGAATGCATTTTGACCACTAGAGGGTGTTAGTTCATGTGAGTCATATAGATAACATTGAGCTCACACACGTGAAGTTACCTAGGAGTCAGCACTGATTGGCTAAAATGCAAGTCTGTAAAAAGAACTGAAATAAGGGGGCAGTTTGCAGATGCTTAGATACAAACTAATCACAGAGGTAAAATGTGTATTGTTTTAACTGTGTTGGTTATACAAAACTGATGAATGGGTAATAAAGGGATTGTCTATCTTTTTAAACAACAAAAATGCTGGTGTTGACTGCCTTACAGCCTGCTATACATCCTCTTTTTATCCCATACCCTCTTTTAGAGAGAGAGTTCCAGATGATTACTATCCCCACTGCTGGTGTACCACGGGAGGCCTGTCTGCTGGGTGACTGTATGATTCCAGCCTGCTTTATTTGCACCACTCTTCATAGGTGCAATACCAAATGCGAGTGTATCTTAATATCTGTATTGATTACCTCATTCTACTGGCAATACTAGGCTATGTGGCGTCTAGGGTTGCCACCTCAGCCATGTTTTCCTGGACACTTATGAGTATTGTGTTTCTGGACAGCACTATTCATATTCCTCCCTGCACACCCTGCAGCATGTGTAACTTATAAGTGTTCTGTATTTTAATGGACGGGTGGCAACCCTAGTGGCGCCCCTGTTTATGTTTGACATCCACAGATTGCTGACTTTGGCGATTTGGACCGGATATCCCTACACAGAGAGCTGCCTGAGTCTGGACATATTACTCTATAGGATTTTGCAAAGACTGTTGATATCTGATTATACGTTAACAATTGTTTTCTATTACCAACACTTCTTGCTAGCTATATTTTTTGTGATTTTTTTTATTTTACATATCTTTTTAAGCACATATTAATATATGCATTTTCTTTAACATATCTTCCAAGACAATTCTATACCTGTATATATTTTTAGTTGATTTAGGGCGCCGCCTCCTATACTTAGTTACATTGTTTACGTCACAAGCAGAGAACGGGACCACATGCAGTCTCCACTGCTGTATCACCTGGCATAATTTGGCTTTGCACAAGAGCTCCGCTAAGCCAAAACTATACTTGTATGGTATGGATAGATTATGCAATTTTAAACAATTTTCCAATATTCTTCCATTATCAAACTTCCTTTGTTCTCTTGCTATCCTTTGTTGAAAAGTAAGTTTATAGATGTGGCTGAAAGTATTGGTACCCTTGCATTTTAATCAAATAATGCATTAAATCAATGTATGGAACAAGTCCTCGCTTATTCTATAAAGACATTCTAAAATGACTTATATAATAATACTATTAATACCTTTAGACGTTACAATATATAATTGTTTTGTAGTGATACTTCAAGCAGACTCTTAATTAGTATCACAGGTGTCTTCAATCTTATAATCACTCACTCAGCCAGTTTAAATGGAGATAATAACTCACTTTGTTGTTGTGTGTCACTGTGTGTGTGTGTATCACACTGAACACCGAAAAGAGAAGGAAAAGCAGAGAGTTGTCTGAGGAGGTTAGAAAGAAGGTAATAGCTAAGTATGGTCAATGTAAAGGTTAGAAGACCATCTCTAAAGAGCTTGATATTCCTGTAAGCATTGATGGCAATATTATTAAGTTTAAAGGGACATTATACACTCAAAAAAAAGATAGGCTATTTAAATTAAGCACCAAAAGAAGATAAAGTTTATAATTGACATGTATTAGCAATTTTGCTGCTAGCTCTTCTAAAAATAATTATAAAGTTTCTAATCCTCTCAGTGCATGAGAATACGAACGTAATCTCCACTAGCTTCAGAACTGGTGCTGAGGCTGTCTGTGTAATAGATAAGTCTGTCACTTCAAATCCCCTCACCTCTCTCGGCCAATTCTTCCTGACTGTTTACACTGGGCACGATCTCACTCCCCCCCTCTGTCCCCCCCATAAGCATTCTGTAGACACAAGGGGAATATTCCACTCACGGCTCTGTGAAACATGATCCTGAGATGTTTTACAATGCTGTGTGTGAAATATTGAGAGTGCCGTAGTGAGGAGGGGGTCAGATATATGCACAGTTGCACTGTTTTTTATATGGACAGATGTATTCTATATTTATATCAGCTGAGCACCACCTGAAATATTCCCCTTGTGTCTACAGAATGCTTATGGGGGGACAGAGGGGGGAGTGAGATCCTGCCCAGTGTAAACAGTCAGGAAGAAATGGCTGAGAGAGGTGAGGGGATTTGTAAGTAACAGCCTTATCTATTACACAGACAGCCCCAGCATGGGGGTTGGCTGTAAAGGACACTAGATAGGAAATGTAGAAAAAGCCTTGCTCAGAAGCTAGTGGAGATTACATTCGTATTCTCATGAACTGAGAGGATTAGAAACTTTATAATCATTTTTAGGAGAGTTAGCAGCAAAATTGCTAATACATGTCAATTATAAACTTTATCTTCTTTTGGTGCTTAATTAAAATAGCCTATATTTTTTGAGTGTATAATTGCCCTTTAAGGCACATGGAACTGTAGCCAACATCCCTGGACATGGCCTCAAGCGGAAAATTGACCCAAGAATTATGAGAAAGATTGTTTGAATGGTGGAGAAAGTACCAAGAACAACTTCAAAACAGATCCAAGCTGATGTTGAAGCTCAAGGTGCTAAAGTCACCTTCTGAATGAAAATGGGCCCCATTGTAGAAGACCTAGGAAGACCCCACTTCTATGAGATAAACACAAAAAAGCTTGACTGGAGTTTGCCAAAATGCATGTTGATAAGTCACAGTCCTTCTGGAAGAATGTTCTTTGGGCAGACAAAACAAAAGTATAGCTTTTTGGCAAATCACAACTCCATGTTTACATAAGGAAACATGATTCAAAGAAAAGAACATCATCCCTACCGTAAAACATGGAGTAGGCTTAGTGATGTTTTGGGGTTGCTTTGCTGCCTCTGGAACTGGGTGCCAAGAATCTGTGCAGGGCATGATGAAATCAGAAGACTATTAAAGGGACAGTATACTGTAAAATTGTTTTTCCCTTAATGTGTTTACAATTGGGTTTTTTACCAACTGCAGAGTAAAAAATGTATGAAAATTTGCTTTTTAAGGTTTATTTCTGTATATTAAAGCTCTGATTTTGTGTTTTGAAGCCACAGCCTAATAAAATAGGTTGAGCTTGTAGGTATAATCCGATCTCATTACTGTATCACATTGTGCACATATACCTGCTTCTTTATCTTATATCTGTCCTTAAAACAATCACCAATACTTTGAGAGAACAATGGAAAATCAACATTTTATTACCTTATCTCTGCTATATCGCACTGGGAGTGTAATTTCTTCTGCTGGCTGTGTTTACAAAGCTTATCTATAACTGGTACGCACGGCCACAAACTTTCAGAATAGGTGGGGATACCACATGCTAAATCAACAATTTCAGATGCCAATATAAGGGTAAAGGAGCTACTTGTAAACAATTTAATACACTCCAGCAGGTAAAGTGGATCATTGGGAACAAATTAAAGGGGAGAACATTTTTGAGTAAACTGTCCCTTTAAGGCATTCTGGAGTGAAACATACTGTCCAGTGTCAGAAAGCTGTGTGTCAGTCACAGGTCATGGGTTGTCCAGCAGGATAATGACCCAAAAAATACCTCAAAAATAACCCAAAAGTGAATGAGAATAAAACATTGGACCATCTGAAGTGGCCTTCTATGAGTTTCCTCTGTGGAAAGAGCTAAACTTGCAGTTGGGAAAAGGCACCCATCAAACCTGAGAGATACAGAAAGCACTTGATAAGTTATCTCCAGGACTGTGCTACAAAATATTAGGTTAAGAGTACCAATAATTTTGTCCATGCCATTTTCATTTGTTTTACCGAAGTGATATGTGAAGGCATAAACTAAAATTGAAGTTTCTGTTCTATTACATTTGAATAAAGAATGGTGATATTAAATATTTTTGTAGAAGGGTACCAATACTTTCGGCCACATCTGTAGGTAGGCTCATAGGACCTCAGGATAGGGTGACCATAATGCCGCTTTAAAAAGGGACATATATGAAAAATACATATGTCAGGGCTGTTTTCAGAGCTGCTTAAAGGCATGTTTTGTATAAGAAACCTGACATATGTATTTTTCATATGTGTCCCTTTTTAAAGCGGCAATATGGTCACCCTACCTCAGGAGCATGCATGTCTTTAGTACTTTATAGTAGCAGCAATTGCAACCATTTATAACAGTGCTACAATGTTGTAAAACAGTGTTGCTATAGAGTACTAAAGATATGTGCACCCTCCTGAACCCATATGAGCCTACTAAGATTTTATCTTTAACAAAGGATACCAAGAGAACATTTTTTTTTTAATAATAGCAGTAGATTGAAAAGTTGTTTAAAATTGCATTCTCTATCTGAATCATGGAAGTTTCATTTGTACTTTACTGCCCTTTTTATTAGTTTTGCCTTAATATCCTTTAAGGTATTTTAGCCAAGTTATAAGTGGTTTTTAAACAATTTAACAAAAACTTCTAGTTTTTCTGCTATCAAATTCAAAGTGGTTCCAACATGTTAGAGAACCCTGTTTAACACTATCTTTACTTGTCATATACATCTTATAAAAACTCCATCAGTGTTATTACAACCCATTAGAAATCCAACATTGCTTTACCTCTTGTAAACAAAGGTGGCCATTTGTGGCTCCAATCAATCAGATCGCTGTACAAAAAAAATCTTTTAACCCCTTAATGACCACAGCACTTTTCCATTTTCTGTCCGTTTGGGACCAAGGCTATTTTTACATTTTTGCGGTGTTTGTGTTTAGCTATAATTTTCCTCTTACTCATTTACTGTACCCACACATATTATATATTGTTTTTATCGCCATTAAATGGACTTTCTCAAGATATCATTATTTTCATCATATTTTATAATTTACTATAAAAAAATTATAAAATGGAAAGAAAAAAATGGAAAAAACACACTTTTTCTAACTTTGACCCCCAAAATCTGTTACACATCTACAACCACCAAAAAACAACCATGCTAAATAGTTTCTACATTTTGTCCTGAGTTTAGAAATACCCAATGTTTACATGTTCTTTGCTTTTTTGCAAGTTATAGGGCAATAGGTACAAGTAGCACTTTGCTATTTCCAAACCACTTTTTTTCAAAATTAGCGCTAGTTACATTGGGACACTGATATCTTTCAGGAATCCCTGAATATCCATTGACATGTATATATTTTTTTTTAGAAGACATCCCAAAGTATTGATCTAGGCCCATTTTGGTATATTTCATGCCACCATTTCACCGCCAAATGAGATCAAATTTAAAAAAATTGTTCACTTTTTCTTAATTTTTTTCACAAACTTTAGGTTTCTCACTGAAATTATTTGCAAACAACTTGTGCAATTGTGGCACAAATGGTTGTAAATGCTTCTCTGGGATCCCCTTTGTTGATAAATAGCAGACATATATGGCTTTGTCATTTTTTTATTGGTAATTAGAAGGCCGCTAAATGCCACTGTGCACCACACGTGTATTATGCCCAGCAGTGGAGGGGTTAATTAGGGAGCATGTAGGAAGCTTCTAGGGCTCATTTTAGCTTTAGTTTAGTGTAGTAGACAACCCCAAGAATTGATCTAGGCTCATCTTGGTATATTTCATACCACCATTTCACCGCCAAATGCGATCAAATAAAAAAAAATCGTTCACTTTTTCACAATTTTAGGTTTCTCACTGAAATTATTTACAAACAGCCTGTGCAATTATGGCACAAATGGTTGTAAAAGCTTCTCTGGGATCCCCTTTGTTCATAAATAGCAGACATATATGGCTTTGGCATTGCTTTTTGGTAATTAGAAGGCCACGAAATGCCACTGCGCACAACACGTGTATTATGCCCAGCAGTGAAGGGGTTAATTAGGGAGCTTGTAGGGTTAAGTTTAGCTTTAGTGTAGTGTAGTAGACAACCAAAAGGATTGATCTAGGCCCATTTTGGTATATTTCATGCCACAATTTCCCCGCCAAATGCGATCAAATAAAAACAAATCGTTCAACTTTTTCACAAACTTCAGGTTTCTCACTGAAATTATTTACAAACAGCTTGTGTAATTATGGCTTAAATGGTTGTAAATGTTTCTCTGGGATCTCCTTTGTTCAGAAATAGCAGACATATATGGCTTTGGCGTTGCTTTTTGGTAATTAGAAGGCCATGAAATGCTGCTGCGCATCACACGTGTATTATGTCTAGCAGTGAAGGGGTTAATTAGGTAGATTGTAGGGAGCTAGCAGGGTTAATTTTAGCTTTAGTGTAGAGATCAGCCTCCCACCTGACACATCAGACCCCCTGATCCCTCCCAAACAGTGCTCTTCCCTCCCCCCACCCCACAATTGTCCCTGCCATCTTAAGTACTGGCAGAAAGTCTGCCAGTACTAAAATAAAAGGTTTTTTTTTTTTAAATGTATATTTTTTAGCATATTTACATATGCTGATGTGTAGGATTCCCCCCTTATCCCCCAACCAGCTCTCTAACCCTCCCCCTCTACCTTACTGGGAGCTATCTTGGGTACTGGCAGCTGTCTGCCAGTACCCAGTTTCTGCAAAAAAATGCCTTATTTTTTTTTTATTATTTGTTTCTGTAGTGTAGCTTCCCCCCCCCAAAGAACAACCCCCCTCCACCTCCCAGATCTCTTCGATTTTTATTTTAAATTTACCCAACTTTTATTATTAATCTTTTTCTGTAGTGTAGCCGTTCCCAACCGCATCCACCCCGTGCACGCGCATCAGTGCGCGCCCCCGCCCACGATCCCACCCCCCTCAACGTCACATGGGCCATCGATGGCCGCCCACCCGCCTCCCAAGTAAGCTCCCACCCACCAACGATACCGGCCATCGATGTCCGGTGCAGAGAGGGCCACAGAATGGCTCTCTCTGCATCGGATGGCCAAGGGGGGTTATTGCAGGATGCCTCAATATCGAGGCATCACTGCAATAACCGGAAAGCGGCTGGAAGCAAGCAGGATCGCTTCCAGCTGCTTTCCAGACCAAGGACGTACGCCATACGTCCTCGGTCATTAACATTATTTTTTTTGAGGACGTATGGCGTACGTCCTTGGTCGTTAAGGGGTTAAACTGTTTTTTTTTTGTTTTTTTTTAAAGCACCCTGAACCATTTATACCACATGACAGGAACATCATGTTTTCTTAAAAATTGTTTAAAAAGATAGATAATCCCTTTATTACCCATTCTTCAGCTTTGTATAACCAAGACTGTTATGTTAATATACTTTTAACCTCTGTGATTACCTTGAATCTAAGCCTCTGCAGATTGCCCCCTTATCTCAGTGCTTTTTACAAACTTGAGTTTTAGCCAATTAGTGCTGGTTCCTGCATAACCTCACAGCAGTGAGCACAGTGTTATCTATATGGCACACATGAACTAGCACTGTTGTGCTGTGAAAAGCTAATAAAATGCACTGAGATAAGAGGTGGCCTGCAGGAGCTTAGATACAGGCAGACATTTAGGGCTCCATGTACTAAGCCGTCAATTCATCCGTCATTGTAGACGCGGATAAACTCGCCGTTACTCGCCGCGGGCGAAATGGTGTCCGCTGTCGCTATGTACTAATATTCCCCCAATAAATAGACAAGTCTAGCCCGCCGCGAGCAGTTGCGGATTGTTGATAAATTTGACGCCTCGCTCGCCGCGACTAAGCTGATGGTACTTAACTTTCAGTTGAATTGTCTGGCCAATTATTAACACGTGACATGCAAGGTGTCACGAACATCATAGTAGTCGCGGGATATTTTGCTCCTATAAAAGTTCAACTTATCTAAACAACTTTATTATTGTTCAAAATTTTTTGAAGAGTGATAACAGAGCGTTATTTTTGTAATATTTATTTACAATTTGGATATGGCTTCATCTGGATCTGATAATATATAAATATTAATATAAAAATAATTATAAAGATTGACAACTAACAATACAAATTTAAATAGATTACTCTTTAATTACAGTCGACAAATTGGGCGCAATTTATGTACATGGAAATGAGAGACAAATTAGACGCCAGTTATGCTGTAAGTACAATGCTGATATTACTGCCTTTTATATATGTCTAGACTGGCGTCTAGATTGACTTTCCTATTGTTTTGTACCTTGCCCGCCACCTAAAAGGTGGCGAGGCAAAAATAGCGAGGTGGGAGCGGAAATTGTAGCGAGCGGACAAATAGATTTTTTAGTACATTCGTTTTTTGGCGAGTTGGTGGTCAAATGTGTCTAATTACAGTGAAAAATGGAGCGGTAGCGAGGTTTGGCGGATAAGTACGCTCGCAATTTTAAAGATGCGAGTTTTAACATAATTGACGGCTTTGTACATATCAGTTTGCGAGTTTTGACGCGAGATTTGTTGCAGGTAGCTCGCTGACTGCTTAGTACATGGAGCCCTTAGAGGTTATAAAGTACATTAATATAACAATGTTGGTTGTGCAAAGCTGGGGAATGGGTAGTAAAGGCATTATCTATCTTTTCAAACAATAAAAAAATCAAGTAGACTGTCCCTTCAAACTGAGTTTAACCTATGCTTTTTACTTTACTGATGGAATGGCTTAGTATTTGCATTTGAAAATCCATTGAAAATCAATGTGAAACGATATGCATGGCTTTTTGAACGATTTGGAACACACACCATTACATTTATTTTTTTAATTTGAAACTATTTAAAAAACTAATCATAATAAGTGTTACACAATAACAGTATAGCTACACCTACATATATATCTGAATCACATGTCTAAGATTACAAGTATCATTATAATGCCATATGCATTCACAAAGAAGGGCTTTATTTTTTATAGCAGCCAGGAGAAAAGCTCCTCTGAATCAGCTACTAGTAATGTAAATGATCACTTCCATGTGACAAGAACATGGGTTTGTCCCTTGAGTGACAGGGCCAGGACAAAGATGTTTTGCTTCTTAGGTGAAGATACATTCTGCTGCCCCCTCGAGAAATCACAGCTTACATTAACGCTTCTTGGTAAAATGTTTTAGAGATATAATTACGCTCACAATAATGATTTTATAGAGAATATCGATTGCAATTACTACCTTGATTGTTCGTCTAATGTATTATTACTGTAATGTCAAAATATGACTGCTTTACAGCTTTAGACAAACAGCTGTTTCACCTCCAACCACTGTAGGAAAGTTTTAAAGTTTACTGAATCTAAAGTGAAATAAACAAACAATATTGAGAAACACATAAGTAACGATTAAGTAATTAAAGAAGCATCATGTCCATGCATTATAATCTCATAACTGATTATATAAATCTAATATCCATGTCTATGCCACTGGCCTTGATCCATACATAATGTCATACAAAAGATCAAAGTAGTGACAAGCAACTGATACACTCCAGGCAAAACACAGTAAAACAATTATCTCTATTTAATTGCACGGTGTAAAGCTGTATATATGGGAGGGTAACATAACACACAATGCAAACTAATAAGCAGTGCAATCAAATCATGTTTATGTGACATCTTGTATCACCTATCTCATAGCCAGACACTCACTTGGTTTTACGTTTGTGTCATCTTGTTGTAAACTGAATTTATTATTCCCTTGTGTATCACCGGCCTAATTTAAAGTAGTTTGACTGGCAGAGAATGTTAGACATTTGCATAGTTCTGCTGAATCTGATAATGTGTTAAATGGACATAAAGAAGCAATAGGACAAACATCTAACGCATTAAAACTATATACGGTATCTATGTTTCAAGTTTAAGAAACATGGCACAAATATACGTTTTTGTTTAGTAATAACAGAGCCACAGACAAAACAAATTTGTGGATGCAGATGAGGATCACGGGTTGCCGTATGAGCAGCACTGTGTATTTTCTTACTGCACTAACACAAACACCCTACATTTATTAGCCTGGGGAGGTTATAGAGCAATGATCTCCAGTCTATCTGGTGGTTTCTGGGTGACCACGTGTCCAGTTTACTGTGGCCACCATATTGTGGTAAGGATTGTAACAATGGATGCAAGGAATTACAAATTGTATTTTTTTAAATTAAGCTATTTGTTCAGGTTAGCATTATTTTTGAAATAATGAGAAATTGTTTATTCCCTAAATTTTAAAAAATTCTCTGTTTTAATTCCTTGACATCTAGGACCTGCAGCGGGAGTTGTCTCAATATGTTGCCCCTGTGGCTGCTAAAAAGTTCATTAAGAATTGAATGTCTTTGTTCTTGGGTTTACTTTTACGATATTCTGAGTTATCTTAAAAGAGACATAAGTAATTGTTATATATGCATAGGATAGATCGGCAATGCACTGCTTAATAAAGAAACAAAGAATCTGCATGCAAAATACATAAATACAAAAGCTGGCATTAAAGGGACAGTCAAGTCCAAAAAAAACTTTAATGTTTCAAATAAGGCATGCAATTTTAAACAACTTTCCCATTTACTTTCATCACCAATTTTGCTTTGTTCTCTTGGTATTCTTAGTTGAAAGATAAACCTATGAAGGCTGATATGATCATTTCTAAGCCCTTGAAGGCTGCCTCCTATCACATGTTTTTTATTTGCTTTTCACAACAGGGGAGAGCTAGTTCATGTAAACCATATAGATAACATTGTGCTTACGCCCGTGGATTGTGGCAGACACTGCACTAATTGGCTAAAATGCAAGTCAATAGATAATAAATAAAATGTCATGTGATCAGGGGGCTGTCAAAAAATGATTAAATACAAGTTAATCACAGAGGTAAAAAGTGTATTAATATAACAGTGTTGGTTATGCAAAACTGGGGAATGGGTAATAAAGGGATTATCTATATTTTAAAACAACAAAAATTCTGGTGCTGACTGTCCCTTTAAGTTAGAAACACTTCCATTGTTGTTTTGCAGTTAAAGAACATATCCATTGAAAAGTATCTTCAGTATGTTTATTCTTTCTCATTTACTCTGGTCAGTTACTGTGTAGCATATTGTAGGGCCAATGCTTTGTGTCCTGTATGATACACATCAGCCACCAGGCAGTGAAACCACCACAACTTTCAGAGTTAAAGGGACATTAAACCCAATTTTTTTTCTTTCAAGATTTAAAAAGAGCATGCAATTTTAAAAGACTTACAAATTTGCTTCTATTATCTAATTTGCTTAATTCTCTTGATATCCTTTGTTAAAAAGCATATCTAATTAGGTTCAGTAGCGGCTGATTGGTTTCTGCACATAAATGCTTCATGTGATTGGCTCAGCCATGTGCATTGCTATGTATTCAACAAAGGATTCCTAAAGAATGAAGCAAATTAGATAACAGAAGTAAATTAGAATGTTGTTTAAAATTGTATTATCTTTCTTATTCATGAAAGAAAAAGTTTGGGTTTCAAGTCCCTTTAAATTACAAGCAAAATGTTAAAAAGAATTTTATTATTCATTTTAACATTTTTCTTGTAATTTAAAGTACCTGTAAAGTTTTCTACTATGCATAGTTAAACATTTATTTATATTTTGAGTGTAATACTCCTTTAATATGTACTGAACATTATATGAAGTTGTTCAGTAGTTTAGAGTAATTCTTATGGAGTTTTAAAATCTTTAGGAAAAAAAATATTGTTTTCTGGGTTAATTAAGTACTGAATGCTGAAAATATTTTCTATTAGTTTTGAAATTAATAGTTTGCAGATCATTTATGTACAAATTCTGAGAACTAACCCAAGAGTCAGACAAGCAAAACAAATTCTGAGGATTCTCTCACTTAGAAAAGCAAACACACATACTGGTTGGACAAGCTATACAAAGCACAAAGAGCTATCTGTTTCCAGCACATCAGTATCTTTAAAACTCAATTCATTTGCAAGAGAAAAAAAAACCGGAATATACAACTTTTCTTATATTAATCCAAATATCACAAAAAAAAAAAAAAAAAATACTCGCAATCAATTTTCACCAAAAAAAGTTCATGCAAACTCACCATGTTAGACTTAGCTTTTGTTGTCTTTTCTTGGACACTTTAATGAACAATTAAAAAAAACTGTCATGAAAGCAAATAAACAAAAAAAAATCATTTGTGAGTAGACACCAACTTTTCCATTGAAATCGTCTTTAGCTATTCACGTTTCCAAGGTGGAAAACTTTAGCTATTTTCCTTGTCTTCCAGATCTTCTTGCATTCAGTGGAGTCAAATAACACAGATGGTATCTCTACTGGGGCTTCTCATTGGCAGTGTTTCTGTGCATCCTCTGTGTGCAGAAAGAGTTAACAAGGTGCGGCGTCCCAAGGTGGGTGTGACAACTGACTTCCTGACGAAGCTCCAAAGACAAGTACTGAGCCGTCATTTGGCAGAAGAATATGCCTACACTAATTACAATGTGCGGTGCAAGGCTTAATAAAAAGCTGTGTGACAAGTATTTACAAAAATCAACATCACTGTCAGCTCTCAGCCTGGGGTCAATCACATATTAATCCGGAGGGCTGAAAGAGTATTTTATACAGGAATATGCGACCAGCCCAGGAGGGAATAGCAGCACCTGCTTCAGTCGTCAGTTCCCTACAAAAACAGCTTTTATCCTTGAACATAAAAAGCAAAAAAATTCAGAAACAGCATTTGATTTAAAACAATTTTCCAATTTACTTTTATTATCTAATGTGTTTAGTTTTTTTGGTTTCCTTTGTTGAAAAAGATACCTAGGTAGGCTCAGGAGCTGCTGGTTGGTGGCTGCACATATATGCCTCATTTTATTGTATTGTTCAATGTGTTCAGCTATCTCACAGTAATGCATTGTGGCTTCTTCAACAAAGCATACTAACAGAATGAAGCAAATTTGATAATAGCAGTCAAATTGGAAAGTTGTTTAAAATTGTATACCCTGACTAAATTGAGAAAGAAACAAATTGGAGTTTCATGTCCCTTTAAGCAATTTGAAGATCTAATTTATTTCACATGACCAAACCACACTATTATTATTATCTCCTAACTCTATATAAAAAAACTACATGACATACACCTTTTCCTCTATCTTCTGGAAGTTTACAATATATTTTTTAAGATGAAAGTATTTTTATTTTATTTTTGGATCACATTATCCTTGATATACTGTTATCTGTTAATATAAACTCAATAAAAATAGTTCTCTTAAAAAGAAAAACTACACAACATAGGAAGAGTCACTTAGCTGATTTACACCGACTTGTAATGCAGGATAGTCAGTGCTTAAAAGGTACAAATTTGTTTTTCCCTAAGTGACAAGGTAATGCCTACAATTTGTCTGCTATTATACCTATTACTAGAATATAGATTCAGTTTTTCCTTCTCTCCCCTAGAGCAGTATATAGGTAGCTTCACTAAAATAAGTTTAACCAGATCTGGAACCATTGTGTGGGTCATCATGTGAGCTCAGATCTCTGAGAACCATATCAGCCGGAGGTTCTAGTTATTACATCTATACAAAGTAAGGTTTACCAGGAATTGCTTTTATCAGTAAGGCTAGGCAATATATTAGAAATATTATTTTAAAGAGAAATTAAACCAAAAAAATGTATTTCATGATTCAGATAGAACCTACAATTCTAAACAACTATGTTAATTATCTAATTTGCTTAGTTTTCTTGTGGTCCTTTGTTGAAAAAAATAACTAGGTAGGTATAGAAACAGCAAAGCACTACTGGGAGCTAGCTGCTAATTGGTGGCTGCGCATATTTGCCTCTTTTTATTGGCTCACCTGTGTTCAGCTAGCTCCCAGTAATACATTGCTGCTCCTTTAACAAAGGATACCAACAGAATGAAGCAAATTTAATATTAGATATAAATTGGAAAGTTGTTTAAAATTGTATGCGCTATCTGAATCATGAAAAAAAGATTTTGGGTTTCATGTCCCTTTAAACGTCTTATTGGCATTTCTAACACACATTTCTATTTCTAATATTACTTTTATTTTCAGCTTTTTATTGTTTTCTGAGATGGACAATTATTCATATATATAATACATCTTAGTAGGCTACACATGGTGTATTAATTCACTTGTAAGGGGTATGGGTAAATATATCTATATATACTCATTTGTTTGTGGTATTTTCATGTGTTTGTTGCAATATGTTATTAATGGAGGTCTTTTGGTGTCACAGGCATAAAACATAAATCAAGATTATTAATTGAACAAAATGGAAACAACTTTCTGGTGCATTATAAAGGACATATGAGCTTGCTATGAGAGGGAGTGCACATTTGGAACAGGAGATCCTATATATGTATTCAATTACTGAGAGTATAGAGCAGGACAACTTATCTCAGACCCCTGTTGGTCAGCTCACGTAGTCTGTAGACAAAGGCTTTATCCACTATAAACCAGCCCATAGTTAATATTACCATTCAATATAGTAACTGTTTACTTATCACTAATACAGTACATAACCTTTCTTTACAACATAACATATATTTATCTGTATGTGCAAATAAAGAGGTTTGGTGTCAAAGTGGGATAACAACAATGGAAATAACAATGGAAGAAGGGCGTGAGGTGTACAAAGCCCCAGTCCACTACCCTCTTGTTCTAGTGGATAAACAGTAGACAAAAGTGAAAAGGTTAGGTGTACATGTAACTAAACAGAGAACTATCGCTTCAGATCTCTGCATTAAAGGGATAGAAAGGTCAAGACTAAAATGAGCCTTGATGCATTTCAATTTTAAAGGGACGCTCAAGTCAAAATTAAACTTTCATGATTCAGATAGGGCATGCAATTTTAAACAACTTTCCAATTTACTTCCATTAACAAAATGTGTACAGTATTTTTATATTTACACTTTTTGAATGCCCAGCTTATACTGAGCATGTGCAAGAATTCATAGAATATACATACGTTTGTGATTGGCTGCTGGCTGTCACATGATGCAGGAGGAGTGTAAATAGGCATAACTTTGTGAAATTTGTCAGAAAAAAACCCATTTACTAGTTATTTGAAGTTCAGACTAACTGCTATTGCATTGTCTTGTTATCACACATTTGTTGATTATACAAATCTACTGTATTTACTGGTCGTTTAAATAGAATCAGTTTTGAAATATACAATTAGAAAACCCTTTATCCAAAATGCTTAGGACCGGAAAAGGTTTGGATTTCAGAATAGTTTGAATTTTGGAATATTTGCATTATTAAAATGGGACAGTTTGGATAGTGGATGGATCCAAGTTGAAATAATATCTTATGTAATTTAGGCATATTTACAGCTTATATTATAAATGTTACTTAAAAAGGTACTTTTAATACTTGTGTATACATAGTAGGGTTGTCGAAAATAATTGCCACCCCGATGCATCACGATGCAGCAGTGAAGATCTGGATCAATTCCAGGTCAGTGATGTCATGGGCAGGGGATTTCAGTTAGTGCTGTTTTCCCTGGCTCCCAACAAAATAACTGGCTCCTCGGGTGGCTTCGGTATATGAGGAAATAAAACACTCTGGTCTTGTACTGTCAGTTTCCTGTTTTACTCATTGCTCCGTTTTTAAACTTGACTGTTGTACTGGAGCCACAACATAAGCCTTCCAAAGCCGCCTCCTCCCCTGTATGTCAGTGCGTTTATTCTTTTATTGCAAGTACTGTAAGTTTGCTCCACCCTTCACTGCATGCTGCTTTGTTTAATAATATTGGTACTATAGTACTAGCAGTCAGTGCCTATAGCTGTTCTACGCAGTGCAATATTGTGCACATCAGAGAGAGGCTCTTGGTAGCCAGTGTCCCAGGAATTCATATAATCCCTCTGTATTAGCTGCTGATAAAGTAGAACAGTGATAGGCACTTACTGCTAGTACTACCAATAGTATTAAATAAAGCAGCATGCAGTGAAGGGAGGGCAGACTTACAGTACTTGCAATAAAAGAATAAACGGACTGACATACAGGGGAGGAGGCGGCTTGGAAAGGCTTATGTTGTTGCTCCAGTACAACAGTCAAGTTTAAAAACAGAGCGATGAGTAAAACAGGAAACTGACAGTACAAGACCAGTGTGCCATTTCCTCACACACCGCGGGGGTCAGGTAAGACACCAAGGATGGCTGCTTTGGAGACTTAGCCGCCGCTCCCACGCCGAGTCCCAGCATATCTGCGGCTCCCTCCGCTACTACTCTCCCACAGCTCAAGTGAATACTCTGCTAACCCAGTTCTCTGACACAATAGTCCAGCTCTTGTGAGAACCTGCAGTCGAAGGTAGAGGAAGGGCTTAGCAAATTGAGTCCTGTATGTTTAACTTACTCAAGAGTTCCATTTTCCTTCCCCTTGCATCATGTGTGAATTATATGTTCATTAGGAACCAGGGCCTCAGAAAGTGTGCATTTAAAAAAATTGTGAACATTTTGATGATGGAAGTGATCGTGAAAGTTTAATTTCGATTGTAGGGTTCCCTAAAAGGACAGTCTAGTCCTAAACAAACTTTCATTATTCAGATAGGGCATGTCATTTTAAACAATTTTCAAATTTACAACTATCACCAATTTTGCTTTGTTCTCTTGGTATTCTTAGTTAAAAACTAAACCTAGGAGGTTCATATGCTAATTTCTAAGCCTTTGAAGGCCACCTCTCATCTCAGGGCATTTTGACAGTTTTTCCCCACTAGAGGGTGATAGTTCATGTGTTTTATAAAGATAACACTGTGGTCACGCACGTGGAGTTCCTAGGAGCCAGCACTGATTGGCTAAAATGCAAGTAATAGGGATTATCTATCTTTTAAAACAATAAATATTCTGGTGTAGACTTTCCCTTTAAGCATTGGCTTTTGTGCATACAGACAACGAAGTAAAATAAGAGCAGTAAATTGGAAAATTGTTAAAATTGCATGTTCTTTCTAAATCATGAAAGTGACTTTACTGTCCCTTTAATGCCATTGCCCCCTGCAAACTTTGGTACACAGAATTAACCCATACTAAGTTTCAAGAAGCTCACTGAATAGAAAATAGTTTGGAGTGGAATAGATCTGCACAAGGACCTAAGTTTGAGGAGGGAAGGGCAAGCATTAAAAATAAAATGTAATGTTATTGTTTTAGTTAAATAAAGCTGTTTAAATTGTTGTTATTATTAAGGTAATAGTTATTTTTCTTTTGGTAATATAACAATTTAAATTGTTATTATTGTTATTATTATTAATGTAATCATTATTTCTCTTCTTCCAATAAAGTACAGCTGAAAAGTTGATCAAATATGAATGATTAACCTATTAAACTGGAGATAATTCACCTCCCATGTCAATGATCTATTTATGCATATCTGATATGTGTGCAGTCACCAATCAGCAGCTAGCTCCCAGCTCCTGAGCTACTTATAGTTTTAAACAAAGGATACCAAGAGAACTTAGCAAATTAAATAGAAATAAACTGAAAAGTTGTTTAAAATTGTATGTTCTACCTCAGTGGTTTTCAAATCTGGCCAGATTTTCAGGATATCTGAATTGAAGCAAAGGTGAAATAATCAGCTGATTAGTAAACCGTTATTTTACCTGCTCTCATCCAAGGTAATCCTGAAAATCTGGCCTGTTAGGGAGGTCTGAGGACAAGTTTGAAAATACCTGCTCTATGTGAATCATGAAGGAACAATTTTTGGGTTTTAAATAATAATTTATTGATTTAATGATAATTTTTTTGCAACAAACATTGAAAAAAAATAATAATAGCTTTATTTTGACTTAAATGTAAGCTGTGTGGTAAGAAAAAAAATCAGCCAGGTGGTGTGCCCAATTAAGGGCTCGATTACAAGTGGAGCACTTGAGAGTAAAACGGCAGGAGTAATAGGTTTGAGCGGGCGTGCTAGCACGCATATTACAAGTTGAAAGTAAAAGTTTTGCGTGCAAGCAAAACACGCTAACTAAAGGACTTCAGATATTGCAACTACGCTAACTGATTCCCCTCATAGATTTCAATGGAGAGTGCACTTATCGATCTTGCACTAACCTGACAGGAGTTACTAATATTTCACATTCCAATGTTCCTCACATACAATTTTTATTATTAAATATATATTCCTATATATTTATATATACATATGCCTATATATATATATATATATATATATATATATATATATATATATATATATATATATATATATATATCTTACATTACCTTATCAGACATAAATAAAAATATATATTTAATAATAACAATTAAAAAACTTCTATGTGGAATGTAAAATATGCATAACGTGCTTTGAGTGGCATGCTTCAAGTTTAAAGAAGGTCGGGTTAGTGCAAATGAAGAATGAGTTATGTAAAATATTATTAATAATTATAAATACTATTAAAAAAATTAATTTTATATAGGTATATAAATAGGTGTAAGAAAATAGAAGTATATAAAGATTAGGATGTATCAGGAAAATCTCACTGAATGATGAATGAAATTAATATAATATAAAATAATTGCTAAAATAATGACATGATTTGCTAAACTATTAAATGTATGACTCAAAAATAAGGTATAGTATTATTTACTATTTGTTTAGCTCTCTCCAAAAGGTTAAATACATGGTCATAATTGTAGTCCTGAAGGAATCTAGGAGAATTTTTGTAACAGTCAAATGTGTGTCAGTCAGGACCCTTTTGACACTGGTAACAATTATGAAATTATGTCCTGGTGTATTGATAAGAAGTAAAAACAGGTATGGTAAGTTCAGCCAAAATAAAACACATTTTAATGGTCTTTATAATAAAAATATGGCATTTTTCTATTGTCACTTAATGTTATTAATGCAAGCAGGGAAACATTTATTGTTGTAAAAAATAAAAGCAAATCGCAAAACTTAAAGGGACACTATACCCAAAAATTTTATTTCGTGATTCAGATTGAGCATGACATTTTAAGCAACTTTCTAATTTACTCCTATTATCAAATTTTCTTCATTCTCTTGGTATCTTTATTTGAAATGCAAGAATGTAAGTTTAGATGCCGGCCCATTTTTGGTGAACAACCTGGGTTGTCCTTGCTGATTGGTGGATAAAATCATCCACCAATAAAAAAGTGCTGTCCAGTGTACTGAAACAAAAAAAAGCTTAGATGCCTTCTTTTTCAAATAATGATAGCAAGAGAACAAAGGAAAATTGATAATAGGAGTAAAACAGAAAGTTGCTTAAAATTGCATGCTCTTTCTGAATTACAAAAGAAAAAAAATTTGGGTTCAGTGTCCCTTTAAAGAAATATTAAGCTGCAAAGCAGACAAAGATATTTATTACTCTGTTTTGACATAGCAACTTGCTTCCTATTGACAGCTTAATGTGTGAGAGCAAGTCTGGTGAGAACCACTATTCTCAAGCTGACCCCAAGCAAAATCTATTGTCCAGACAGGCACATTATGTCTGTATCCGGAGACAAGGAGAGGGTATATAACTACCTATTAACCCTGTCACTGCTATGACATAGCTTCCTCCCGTGTTGAACCCATTTTTAGACTTTGAGAGCTTTCTAAATAAATTTGTTTGTACAAAGTTTAATATTTGTGAGGGGTTAAAAAATTAGGGAAACAAGTACAGGAGGGCCATACTGTGCACCCCAAATACAGGTTGGACAATCCTAAACTAAAATGTGTTCTGTATTTTTTTCTACACAGAAAAGGTGAAAAAATCCAGTTACAGCAAAACAGATATAAATGACGCTACAGAATTGATGCATGGTTAAACTAGTTTCAAGCAGAAAGAAATTGAAAACAAAACTGCCCTATGTTATTGTTAGACTTCAAAATTGCAACATTTTTGTCAATATAAATATATTTTTTATTAAATATATCACGTTTTTATATATATAGAAATGATATATTTGCAGTCAAATGCTCTACCACTAAGCTGCATCACCTTCCTAATTGATATATTTAATAAATAAATATTTACATTAAGTTAAAAATGTCTTCAAAAGTACAATATAGCTTACATTTTTAATTCAATACAGATTTATTTTTATTTAAACGTGAATTAAAAAAATAAAATAATAATAATAATATAGATAGATAAATAGATAGGTAGAAGATATAGTAATGTGTATTTGTGTTAATTACCAGCTTTTATTTTATTTATATTAAGAAGTAATGTAAAAAACACTATCAGCTTGATTACAAGTTTTGCGTTACAGCTTTTAACGCTGGAATGGCCAGAAACGCATATTATGAGTCGTGGCGGTATAGCTATACCGCAAGCATTTTAGCCTGTAACGCAACGTCAATTCTGCACTCAAAAAATTAAGTTTTTGTGTGGGATTTTCATAGCGCCGGTATTACAGGTTGTGCGGTCCAGCTAAAATGCTTGCGTTACAGCCTATACCGACATGAGCCATTCCGCCACCTGAGACCAGTAGTTATAGATTTTGTGAAACAAAAATGTATCTCAAAACTCATAACTAAAATGTTACAAAGTACACTAACACCCATAATCTACCTATTAACCCCTAAACCACCACCCTCCCGCATCGCAAACACTATTTAAAACTTATTAACCCCTAATCTGCTGTCCCCATCGCCAACACTATTTAAATATATTAACCCCTAAACCGCTGCTTCCCGACACTGCCAACACTATAATAAAGTTATTAACCCCTAAACCTCCGGCCTCCCACATCGCACCACTAAATAAACATATTAACCCCTAAACCTCAGGCCTCACACATCGCCGCCACTAAATAAACCTATTAACTCCTAAACCGCCAGCCCCCCACATCGCCAACACTATAATAAAGTATTAACCCCTAAACCTCCAGCCCCACACATCGTAACTAATAAACTAAACCTATTAACCCCTAGACCCGACACCCCAAACATTGCAAAACACTAAATTAAACTATTAACCCCTAAACCTAACATCCCCCTAACTTTAAATTACAATTACAATATAACTATATTTAAATAAATAAAAACTTACCTTTGAAATAAAAATAAACCTAACATTAAACTATAAATTAAAGGGACAGTCTACACCAGAATTGTTATTGTTTTAAAAGATAGATAATCCCTTTATTACCCATTCCCCAGATTTGCATAACCAACACAGTTATATCAATATACTTTTTACCTCTGTGATTATCTTGTATCTAAGCCTCTGCAAACTGCCCCTTTATTTCAGTTCTTTTGACTGACCTGCAGTTTAGCCAATCAGTGCCTGCTCCTAGATGACTTCACGTGCACGAGCACAGTGTTATCTATATGAAATACATGAACTAACACCCTCTAGTGGTGAAAAACTGTTAAAATGCATTCTGAAAAGAGGTGGCCTTCAAGGTCTAAGAAATTAGCATATGAACCTCCTAGGTTAAGCTTTCAACTAAGAATACCAAGAGAACAAAGCAAAATTGGTGATAAAAGTAAATTGGAAAATTGTTTAAAATTACATGCTCTATCTGAATCATGAAAGTTTTTTTGGGCCTAGACTGTCCCTTTAACCTAACATAACTATTCTAATAAAATAAAAAAATACTACCAATTTAAAACCTAAATTACAAATTTTAAAAAACCTAACACTATGAAAAAAAAAAAAAAAAACCACTAAGCGTACAAAAAATAATAAACAAAATTATCAAAAATAAAAACAATTACACCTAATCTAATAGCCCTATAAAAATAAAAAAGATCCAGCCCCCAAAATAAAAACACCCCCTAATCTACAATAAACTACCAATAACCCTTAAAAGGGCCTTTTGTAGGGCATTGCCCTAAGTTAAACAGCTCTTTTACCTGCAAAAAAATACAAAGTCCCCCAACAGTAAAACCCACCACCCAACCAACCCCCTAAAATAAAAAAAACCTAACTCTAAAAAATCCTAAACTACCCATTGCCCCTTAAGGGACATTTGTATGGGCATTGTCCTTAAAAGGGCATTTAGCTCTTTTACACTGCCCTTAAAAGGGCATTCAGCTCTTTTACAAGTGCCCATCCCTAATCTAAAAAAAAGCCCACCTAAAAAACACTAACCCCATAAAATCTACTCACGGTTTCTGAAGTCCGGAAATCAATCTTCATCCAGGCGGCGAAAAGTTTTCATCCAGGCAGTGACATCTTTACCTATCTCGGGGACGTCTTCTATATTCATCCCGGCGGCGCTTTTGTATTTATTTGGAAACCTGAAAAGTGTTGTCTCTTTGCATGGAAGCAACATGACAAATGCGTGATTTGTCATTTATTCAAGTTTCTTTTTATGGAAAACAATATTTTATGTATATAAAAAAAAAAATTCAACCCAAAGTACTTTTGTAATGTGTCTAAGCAAAAAAATGATTTATTTGTGTATTTCTTTATTCATTTATTTATTTATTGCCATGGTTTCCGAATTCCAGACAGGGGCCTCTAGTTATTAAGGTTTGTCGGACCTGATCCGAGAGTGCGGATCAGGTCCGACAGACCTCGCTGAATACGGCGAGCAATACGCTAGCCGTATTCAGCATTGCACCAGCAGCTCACAAGAGCTGCTGGTGCAACGCCGCCCCCTGCAGACTCGCGGCCATTCGGAGCTTGATACATATGCCCCAATATGTTGGTGTGAAAGACTGCAACAATGAATGTATCTGGGGAAGTGCTGCATATGGGGCTGATTTATCAAGTGTCAGGCGGACATGATCCGCTAAATGTCGCTAACATTGCACAAGCATTTTTAGTGAAATGCTTGTGCAATGCCACCACCTGCACATTCGCGGCCAATCGGCCACTAGCAGGGGGTGTCAATCATCCCATTTGTATCTGATTGGGATGATTGCTGTCCTCTGCCTCAGAGGTGGCGATTAAGTTAAGGAACAGCTATCTTAACTTATGTTTCTGGCGAACGTTGCATTCGCAGCTTGATAATTCGGCCCCTATGTCTGCTATTTCTGCTGTTCTGCATGGTTGTAACACGAGGCTGTGTTTCACATGTATGATTTTGAATAGACCTACTGGATTACATTCTAATGAACGCTGTCAAATGTAACAATATTAGTTTAAAATGCTTGTAAAATATCTCTGTTACAATTGTTCTTTGTTTCCCAGTGTATTGTTCAGTCACTTATACGTACAATGCAAACACAATCACTTTAATGTCTCTTTAACAAATGGTGCTTTGCTGATAACTGTAATGGGCAAGTGCTTTTTAAAGGGACACTCAACCAAAATTAATCTTTCATTATTCAGATAGAGCATGCCATTTTAAAAAAACTTTCCAATTTACTTCCATTAACAAAATGTTCACAGTCTTTTTATATTTAAACTTTTTGAGTCACTATCTCCTACAGAGCATGTGCAAGAATAAGCCTGTATGCATTTGTGAATGGCTGATGGCTGTCACATGGTACGTGTATGCATTTGTGAATGGCTGATAGCTGTCACATGGTACAGGGGGAGTGGAAAAAGACATAACTTTTAAAATTGGCAGAAAAAAATCTACTACTCATTTGAAGTTCAGACTAAGTGCTATTGCATTGTCTTGTTATCTTGCATTTGTTGATTATGCAAATCTACTATGTTGACTGGTCTTTTAAGCAAAGAAAGTGAATTGTTCACAAATTGTACATTTTCTTGGGCTGCATTGTTAAGAGTATACTATCAGTAAGTGGCAGTGATGCTATACACCCCCAGTCATTACATAGCACCTCTTAACTGCAATCTTAGTTTTACAGACATTTCCCACATCCAAATGTGAAAATCTAATTCCTCCCCAGCTATCAGCACATTGCTTTGTTGCCATCTTTGTCAGCTAATGTTAAATAAACGTTACAAAAATGTGTGAGTTCCACGTAACATTTATTTTATGCTTGTTATGTGATGCGTTTTATGCATAAAAGTAAAAGCTTTTTAAATCAGTTTGAAAATGACTTCATTCACTAAAGCCACAGGAATGCATCTGCTGTTTGTAGGAGGATTCTTGTGAGACCCATGTGATTTCTGCCTTTCAGGTATTGACTTGTGCCTGATGATCAAGAAAAGTACACATAGGACCAAACAGATGGCTGTTTAAGTAATACATGTGTATACTGTTTTGTTAAGTATAATACAGTGTACATTTTTATGTTATTTTATACTAAATACTAAAGGCACAACATTTGTTGTAAAATAATAATATATCCCATAAATATTATTTAGAATAATAAAACGCAGGTTTTACAAATATATTATACATGAAAACAAATGATTACTTGAATTAATAACACATACCTTGGCTTGTATAAACTCTGAATGTCTATACAGATTGAATGGGGGTCAGTTTTAGTTTATAAATAGTGTGCTGTACAAAAACATCAGACTCTGCTCAGTTAGTTTTGATTCTTTAAGTACAGCATTACAATCCATAAGCAATTTAAAAATTGTTACACCACCTGAATTACATATCTATAATATGGAAGCAAATCACAGTTTCTTAGTCAGTATTTGTAATGCTTGTGGGATATTTCCCTATCAGACCAAACTTGGCCAGTAGTTTTCTTATTCCGGTGTCAAGTGGAAGGATAAGGAAATATCCCAGAACAAGAGAACAGGTAAGTAAATGAGGTAAGCAGTACTCACAGTAGAGAGGGCAATCCTTCACGGCACTACAGAGGATAACTGGAGTGTAGTCAGGCGAGCAGAGTTTGGCAACAATAAGGCAATCCAGAATACCAGCAGTACAGGGGTTAAACAGTAGAGAGGTCTGGGACAAGCAGAGTTCAATAAGGCAGTCAGCAGTTCAGGGGTTAATCGGTAGAGTGGTCTTGAGACAGGCAGAGTTCAGCAACAATAAGGCAATCAGCAGTTCAGGGGTTAATCAATAGAATAGTCTTGAGACAGGCAGAGTTCAGCAACAATAAGGCAATCAGCAGTTCAGGGATTAATCAGAAAAATAAGCACCCAGGAGCACAAACAGTAACAACTACACTTGGGCAATGTAAGTAAGGGAGAAAGTACTTACATAGACCCAGGTTCGCGCCAAGGGAGACGTCCAGGAGTGGTGATGACGTCAGATCCAATGCGCCAGAGCACCAAAGAGTCCATGGCAATGGCCATGGTAACAGGAAGAAGCCATCTACATCCGTGGCAACGGCCACAATGGAGCGGGCGGTGTGACAGACCCTCCCCATCAAAAGGGGCACCTCCGGGACCCTTAATGCGGCTTTGCGGGATGAGCAGTATGAAATCTGGAGACCAGAGAAGGAGCATGCACATGGCTGGCAGGAACCCAGGAACGATATGCCATAGATTAACCCTTCCAGTGCACAAGGTATTGAAGTTGCCTGCGTCTGTACCTGGAGTCTAGGATCCTGGCAATCTCATACTCCGGCTCACCATGAACCAAGAAAGGTGGAGGAGGAGGTCTGAGTCGGGTAAATCTGTTCGTGATGTAGGGTTTGAGCAGAGAGATGTGGAAGACCGGATGGATATGCAGGGTTTTGGGTAAGGCCACTTTGTAGGCCACAGAAGAAATTCTTTTGAGGACCTTGTAGGGATCGATGTAACGAGGACCCAGTTTGTAACAGGGCTGACGTAAGTGAACGTGTCGAGTAGAGACCCGGACTAGCTCACCTACTGCAAAGGCACGAATAGTGGCTCAATGATGGTCGGCATGCCTCTTGTATCTGGAGACAGCTGAATGTAACTGAGAGCATAAACGCTGCCAATGAGTAGTAAGGTCAGTGAAACGATGACCAGCAGCAGGAACCCCCGTAGACTGAGCTGAATGGGGGAAGACACAGGGTTGGTAACCTGCTGCAGCTTGAAATGGAAAGCATCGTAAAGCTAAATGCCAATGACTGTTCCTTGACAGTTCAGCTAAGGGCAACAGTTCAAGATAATTGGTATGCTGGGAATCGATATAAGCTCTAAGATAGGTTTCAAGATCTTGATTTGTTCTTGGTCTTGGGATGATAACCGGAAGTCAAGGAAACCGTGTTCCCAATCCTTTTGCAAAAAGCTCTCCATAAGGTGGAAATGAATAGAGGTCCTCTGTCAGAAACAATATTTATGGTTATACCATGAAGACGTACTACATGAGGAAAAACAGAGTTGTCAACTCTTGGGCAGTAGGTAACTTGACCAAGGGCACAAAATGAGCAAGCCTGGAAAATCGATCTACCACAACCCATATAATCGTATGATGGTCAGAAGGAAGGAGTTCCACAATAAAATCCATGGTTATGTGTGTCCAGGGTTGTTTGGGTATGGTCAAAGGTTGAAGTAAGACATGAGCTAAAGATTGGGGAGTTTTATGGGCAGCACAAGTCTGACAAGCTTTGGCATAATCTTGAGAGTCGGAATTCATGGTAGGCCATCAAATATGCCAAGAAAAAAGCTTAAAGGTTCTTGTCGAACCAGGATGACCTGATGAGTGCGTAGGTTAGGAGGTACAAAAAGGATCTCAGGAGTCATAGTAGATTTGGGAGGTTTCTTTGGCTGAGCACATTGTAATCTCTTCAATAGAGAGGTGTTAAGTTGAGCTATCACAGAGGAGGAAGGAATGATGTGTTCGATAGGAGCTTCAGAAGAGTCATTAGAGTGGGGAAACTGACGGGAAAGTGCGTCAGCCTTCTTGTTTTTGCTCCCAGGAAGATAAGAGACTGTAAAATTAAAGCGAGAAAAGAATAAGGCCCATCTGGCCTGTCTGGGATTGAGTCAATGAGCTGTTTCCAAGTACGTCAGGTTCTCATGATCTGTAAGAATCTGAATGGGGTTTGTAGTTCTCTCTAGCCAATGTATCCCCTCATTAAGAGCCATTTTAACCCCTTAATGACCACAGCACTTTTCCATTTTCTGTCCGTTTGGGACCAAGGCTATTTTTACATTTTTGCGGCGTTTGTGTTTAGCTGTAATTTTCCTCTTACTCATTTACTGTACCCACACATATTATATACCGTTTTTCTCACCATTAAATAGACTTTCTAAAGATACCATTATTTTCATCATATCTTATAATTTACTATAAAAAAAATTATAAAATATGAGGAAAAAATGGAAAAAAACACACCTTTTCTAACTTTGACCCCCAAAATCTGTTACACATCTACGGCCACCAAAAAACACCCATGCTAAATAGTTTCTAAATTTTGCCCTGAGTTTAGAAATACCCAATGTTTACATGTTTTTTGCTTTTTTTGCAAGTTATAGGGCCATAAATACAAGTAGCACTTTGCTATTTCCAAACCACTTTTTTTTCAAAATTAGCGCTAGTTATGTTGGGACACTGCTATCTTTCAGGAATCCCTGAATATCCATTGACATGTATATATTTTTTTTTAGAAGACATCCCAAAGTATTGATCTAGGCCCATTTTAGTATATTTCATGCCACCATTTCACCGCCAAATGCGATCAAATAAAAAAAATTGTTCACTTTCTCACAAATTTTTTCACAAACTTTAGGTTTCTCACTGAAATTATTTACAAACAAGTTATGCAATTATGAAATAAATGGTTGTAAATGCTTCTCTTGGATCCCCTTTGTTCATAAATAGCAGAGATATATGGCTTTGGCTTTGCTTTTTGGTAATTAGAAGACTGCTAAATGCCACTGCGCACCACACGTGTTTATGCCCAGCAGTGAAGGGGTTAATTAGGGAGCATGTAGGGAGCTTTTAGGGTTAATTTTAGCTTTAGTGTAGTGTAGTAGAGAACCCCAAGTATTGATCTAGGCCCATTTTGGTATATTTCATACCACCATTTCACCGGCAAATGCGATCAAATAAAAAAAAACTTTAATTTTTTCACAATTTTAGGTTTCTCACTGAAATTATTTACAAACAGCTTGTGCAATTATGGCACAAATGGTTGTAAATGCTTCTCTGGGATCCCCTTTGTTCAGAAATAGCAGACATATATGGCTTTGGCGTTGCTTTTTGGTAATTAGAAGGCCGCTAAATGCTGCTGCGCATCAAACATGTATTATGGCTAGCAGTGAAGGGGTTAATTAGGTAGTTTGTAGGGAGCTTGCAGGGTTAATTTTAGCTTTAGAGTAGAGATCAGCCTCCCACCTGACACATCACACCCCCTGATCCCTCCCAAACAGCTTCCTTCCCTCCCCCACCCCACAATTGTCCCCGCCATCTTAAGTACTGGCAGAAAGTCTGCCAGTACTAAAATAAAAGGTTGTTTTTTTTTCTTTTCTTTTTTTTGGGGCATATTTACATATGCTGCTTTGTAGAATCTCCCCATAGCCCCCAACCTCCCTGATCCCCCCCCAAACAGCTCTCTAACCCTCCCCCTCTGCCTTACTGGGGGCCATCTTGGGTACTGGCAGCTGTCTGCCAGTACCCAGTTTGCAGAAAAAAAATGGTTTTATTTTTTTTTTCACCCGTTTTTTTTCTGTAGTGTAGCTTCCCTCCCTCCACAGAGCACCCAACATTCGCTGATGACCTTTTTTTCCCTTTTTTTTACATTTTTACTTTACTTATTTTCTGTAATGTAGCGGTTCCCTCCCGCTCCCTCCCCGTGCACGCGCCCGCCTCCCCGTGCACGTGTGCGCGTCCGTGCGCGTGTCCGGGCATCCCCGCCCACGATCCCGCCCCCCTCCACATCATCTGGGCCATCGATGGCCGCCACCCGCCTCCCACACACGCTCCCACCCACCAACGATGGAAGCCATAGATATCCGGTGCAGAGAGGGCCACAGAGTGGCCCTCTCTGCATCGGGTGGCTACTAAGGGTTATTGCAGGATGCCTCGATATCGAGGCATCACTGCAATAACCGGAAAGCAGCTGGAAGCGAGCAGGATCGCTTCCAGCTGCTTTCCACACCGAGGACGTGCAGGGTACGTCCTTGGTCGTTAAGGGTATTTTTTAGAGGACGTACCCTGCACGTCCTCGGTCGTTAAGGGGTTAATGGCTAGGAGTTTATGAATCCCCACATCGTAGTTCCTCTCTGCAGGGGAAAAAACGTTTGGAGAAAAAGTCTACAGGATGCGATTTTGAGGTTGAAGGATCCCTTTGAGTCCAGACAGCACCAGATCCTATCTCAGAGGCATCAACCTCTAAGGTGAAGTGCAGATCTAGATCAGGATGGCATAACACAGGAGCAGTACAAAATGCCTTTTTAAAGGGACAGTCAAGTCCAAAAAAAACTTAAATTTTTCAAATATGGCATGTTATTTTAAACAACTTTCCAATTTACTTTTATCAACACTTTTGCTTTGTTCTATTGGTATTCTAGTTGAAAGCAAATCTAGGAAGGTGCATATGATAATTTCTAAGCCCTTGAAGACTGCCTCTATTTTATTTACTTTTCACAGCAGGGGAGAGCAAGCTCATGTAGGCCATATAGATAGCATTGTGATCACTAAAATGCAAGTCAATAGATAATAACTAAAAGTAATGTGATTAGGGGTGGTCAGAAGATGCTTAGATACAAGTTAGTCACAGAAATAAAAAGTGTATTAATATAACAGTGTTGGTTTTGCAAAACTGGGGAATGGGTAATAAAGGGATTATCTATCTTTTTAAACAACAAAAATTCTGGTGTTGACTGTCCCTTTAAGGAGAGAGAAAGCATTCATAGCCACAGGAGGCCAATTCTTGCAGTCCCTCTTTCATTTAGTTAGATCAGTGAGGGGAGCAACAACCTTGGAGAAGTTCTTTATGACGTTGTGGTAATAATTAGAGAACCCCAAGAATTTCTGTACATCATTTAAAGTAGTGGGTTGAGGCCATTCCAGAACTGCTGTTAGCTTCGTAGGATCCATGGCAAACCCCTCCTTAGAAATAACATATCTGAGGAACTGGATCCGAACTTTGTCGAATTCGCATTTCTCCAGCTTGGCTACTAGAGAATTGTTTCTTACCCTAAGAAGCACCAGTTTTACATGCTCATGATGATGCTCCTCTAAGGTTGTGGAAAATATGAGGATTTGATCCAAATAAACAATGTCAGTACGGTTAAGGAGGTCATGGAAGACATTATTGACGAAGGCTTGAAAGACAGCAGGGGCATTGCACAACCCAAAAGGCATCACTAAGTATTCATAATGACCGGATCTTGTATGGAAGGCCATCTTCAACTCGTGTCCTGGGAAGATACAAATAAGGTTGTATGCCCCACAAAGGTGATCAAAGGGATAGGATAACTGTTCTTAATCGTGATGTTGTTCAGAGCTCTGTAGTCAATGCATGGTCTCAAACCACCATCCTTTTTGCTAACAAAAAAGAATCCTGCTCCTGCAGGAGAGGAGGAAGGGCGGATAAAGCCTTTAGCTAGATTCTCTTAGATGTAGTCCTCCATGGCTTTAGTTTCAGCCATTAGTTTTTCCCTTAGGAAGTGGGGCTCCGGGAAACAATTCTATTTTGCAGTTGTATGGGCCTTCTTTTTAAACACATCCATGAAATCTGCATATACTGAGGGAAGGGTGGAAAAGGTCTGAAGAGTGGCGAAGCAATGGAGTAACCATGGCCAGACAGGAATGGAAACATGGCTTACCCCAGGAGAAGAGAGATCCATGGGTTCTTTTTTAGAGGCGCAGGAGAAGTAGAGGGTAGACTAGTGGCTAGATGGGTAGGAGGACGGGAAGGCAGGACTCTGCGAGTTCTCTCTCTCTCAGCTTGTCGCTCCTGAAAGCGAGAATCCAGACTGATACACAGCTCAATAAATTCATCCAGGGTAGATGGAACATCATAAGTGAGCTCATCCTTGATGCGTTCATGTAGATCTCTCCGAAAGGAAGCCTTGAGAGCACTGCAATCCCAGCTGGTCTCATGTGCCAAGGTGCGAAATTTGATGGTGTATTGGGCCACAGATCTATTACCCTGACAGAGATCCAAGAGAGAGAATTCAACTGCAGAAGTGCGACCACAGGTCCCAAATACAGAAGAGAATGCAGAAAAAAAGGTATCAGCATCATTCAGTTGTTGAGCACCTTGTTCGAATATGGGAGAAATCAAGGCTAGGGCCTTATCCTTCAATAAGGAAACAATAAAGGTGACCATTGACTGATGGGACTGGAAGGTATGAGGGCCATTGTGGAAATGCAGTCTGCACTGGTTGAGAAATCCCCTACAGTCAGTAGCGCCATCATACTTGTCAGGCAATGGTATCTCGGGTATACTACCAGAAGCAAGGGAGGATGCGGGGGTACTAGCAGCAGGGGCATGTGTTCCCAGCGTCTGTCCCTGAAGAGAGACTGCTCTTGCTACTTCATTTGGGTCCATGGCCCAAGTATAATGTAACGCATGTGGGATATTTCCCTATCAGACCAAACGTGGCCAGTAGTCTTCTTATCTCGGTGTCAAGTGGAAGGATAAGGAAATATCCCAGAACAAGAGAACAGGTAAGTAAATGAGGTAAGCAGTACTCACAGTAGAGAGGGCAATCCTTCACGGCACTACAAAGGATAACTGGAGAGTAGTCAGGCAAGCAGAGTTCGGCAACAATAAAGCAATCCAGAATACCAGCAGTACAGGTTTTAAATAGTAGAGAGGTCTGGGACAGGCAGAGTTCAGCAACAATAAGGCAATCAGCAGTTCAGGGGTAATCAATAGAATAGTCTTGAGACAGGCAGAGTTCAGCAACAATAAGGCAATCAACAGTTTAGGGGTTAATCAGCAGAGTAGTCTTGAAACAGGTAGAGTTTGGCAACAATAAGGCAGTTAGCACTTCAGGGGTTAATCAATAGAAAAGTTTTGAGACAGGCAGAGTTCAGCAACAATAAGGCAATCAGCAGTACAGGGGTTAATCAGAAAAATAAGCACCCAGGAGCACAAACAGTAACACCTATACTTGGGCAATGTAAGTAAGGGAGAAAGTACTTACATAGACCCAGGTTTGAGCCAAGGGAGATGTCCAGGAGTGGTGGTGACATCAGATCCAATATGCCAGAGCACTGCAGAGTCTATGGCAATGGTAACAGGAAGGAGCCGTCTGCATCCATGGCAACGGCCACAACGGAGCGGGCGGCGTGACAGTATTGAGGATTTTGTTTTCAAATGTGTTTAAAGGGACACTCAAGTCAAAATGTAACTTTTATGACTTAGATAGAGCATGCAATTTTAAACTTGTGATTGGCTGATGGCTGCCACATGATACAAGAGGAGCGGAAATAGGCATAAATTTAAAATTTGTCAGAAAAAAAAATCTACTACTCCTTTGAAGTTCAGAGTAGGTGGTCAAAGTGGTCAAAATACACCCTACGACTGCAGGTTCTCACAAGAGATCCTGCAGTCTGTATTTATGAAGCAGCGGTCATCAGACTTCTGCTTACCTAACCTCTTTGCCACCTCTTAGATGGCGAATTTCAATCTATCCGGTCTTGTCCAACCGGGGAGATTGACAGCTGCTGCCAGCGCTTGATTGGCTGTGCGCGGGCAGGGAGCGGCATTGCATAAGAGCGCAAAATTTCGTTCTTGTGCAATGCTGAATTCCGGCAGCAGAATTCAGGCCGCCAGAGGTGAGTTGCAGCGGACAGGGGCGCTATTGCACTTTATTGTTATCATGTATTTGTTGATTATGCAAATCTACTATATTTACTGGTCCTTTAAATACAGTTTGTTTTTTTCACTATACTACTTTTATCAACTAATGATGGGTGCACATATCAGTTTACTTTGGCATTATTTTATAATTAAAATTATTTTTTTGATTGTCTAAACAACTAAAAGGACATTTCTGTGGAAATTCAACTGTGTATATGTGCCTTTGATTTTAAATTAGAAGCATTTTTTTTGCACTATACTAAGCAAAAATGCTTCTTTGTCACATACACACAAAATCACAGTTTGCACCTGCTCAGATGAATATCACATCAGCACTGATAAACGCATGTACAACTGACATACAGGGAGTGCAGAATTATTAGGCAAATGAGTATTTTGACCACATCATCCTCTTTATGCATGTTGTCTTACTCCAAGTTGTATAGGCTCGAAAGCCTACTACCAATTAAGCATATTAGGTGATGTGCATCTCTGTAATGAGAAGGGGTGTGGTCTAATGACATCAACACCCTATATCAGGTGTGCATAATTATTAGGCAACTTCCTTTCCTTTGGCAAAATGGGTCAAAAGAAGGACTTGACAGGCTCAGAAAAGTCAAAAATAGTGAGATATCTTGCAGAGGGATGCAGCACTCTTAAAATTGCAAAGCTTCTGAAGCGTGATCATCGAACAATCAAGCGTTTCATTCAAAATAGTCAACAGGGTCGCAAGAAGCGTGTGGAAAAACCAAGGCGCAAAATAACTGCCCATGAACTGAGAAAAGTCAAGCGTGCAGCTGCCAAGATGCCACTTGCCACCAGTTTGGCCATATTTCAGAGCTGCAACATCACTGGAGTGCCCAAAAGCACAAGGTGTGCAATACTCAGAGACATGGCCAAGGTAAGAAAGGCTGAAAGACGACCACCACTGAACAAGACACACAAGTTGAAACGTCAAGACTGGGCCAAGAAATATCTCAAGACTGATTTTTCTAAGGTTTTATGGACTGATGAAATGAGAGTGAGTCTTGATGGGCCAGATGGATGGGCCCGTGGCTGGATTGATAAAGGGCAGAGAGCTCCAGTCCGACTCAGACGCCAGCAAGGTGGAGGTGGAGTACTGGTTTGGGCTGGTATCATCAAAGATGAGCTTGTGGGGCCTTTTCGGGTTGAGGATGGAGTCAAGCTCAACTCCCAGTCCTACTGCCAGTTTCTGGAAGACACCTTCTTCAAGCAGTGGTACAGGAAGAAGTCTGCATCCTTCAAGAAAAACATGATTTTCATGCAGGACAATGCTCCATCACACGCGTCCAAGTACTCCACAGCGTGGCTGGCAAGAAAGGGTATAAAAGAAGAAAATCTAATGACATGGCCTCCTTGTTCACCTGATCTGAACCCCATTGAGAACCTATGGTCCATCATCAAATGTGAGATTTACAAGGAGGGAAAACAGTACACCTCTCTGAACAGTGTCTGGGAGGCTGTGGTTGCTGCTGCACGAAATGTTGATGGTGAACAGATCAAAACACTGACAGAATCCATGGATGGCAGGCTTTTGAGTGTCCTTGCAAAGAAAGGTGGCTATATTGGTCACTGATTTGTTTTTGTTTTGTTTTTGAATGTCAGAAATGTATATTTGTGAATGTTGAGATGTTATATTGGTTTCACTGGTAAAAATAAATAATTGAAATGGGTATATATTTGTTTTTTTTTAAGTTGCCTAATAATTATGCACAGTAATAGTCACCTGCACACACAGATATCCCCCTAAAATAGCTATAACTAAAAACAAACTAAAAACTACTTCCAAAACTATTCAGCTTTGATATTAATGAGTTTTTTGGGTTCATTGAGAACATGGTTGTTGTTCAATAATAAAATTAATCCTCAAAAATACAACTTGCCTAATAATTCTGCACTCCCTGTACAGATGTATGCGCCACAGGTTGCATGCACAGTAAAAGCTATCACCTACAGCATTCACTAGAAGAACTATTATTATACCAAGCAAAAAAACTATATTACACTTTTCATTTTCATATTTTAGCGATCTACGCTATATTTTATTTAGATATTTATACATGACAAAGTTCTGAATGTGATTTGGCAATGTAAATGGATTGCAGTTCTGTGACACAACCCTTGAAAAATGCCTTACAAATATTTTTTTATCTTATCTCCTTTGTGGAGTCAGTTTGGGATAGATATACATTTGCTCATGCGCTAATTAAGCAATCAAATTGCAGTAAACACCTTAAGATTTAAAAAGAAAATGTTTTGTTATGCATAATTTTATTTATTTATTTTGCCCCTTTTAACGCAATTTAGCTCTAAAACAATATGGATTATCTCTTTATCAGAGTTGAAAATGCAAGTTGCGGATTTCTCAAGGCTAAGCCTGCTACATACCATTCTCTAACTGGCTTTTAACAACTGCAAAACAATGCAATTTATACTAACTTCTGAGTCATTTCCACCCCTGTGCTGAGCTGTTTTGCAGTTTTAAGATGCTGCTCATATTTAGGCCATACTGTAGATAATGTTTCAGTGAGAAACCTGCAGATATTATAATTCTTTTTTCTCAGGAGACCCAGCAGATTCAAACTATATTATTATTTTGTTTAAAAAAAGTATTTTTTAAATGAAAAACTTGATAAAGAAGGTTATAAACAATCGGCTAGATTACGAGTTTTTGCGTTAGCCTTAAAAAGCAGGGTTGAGAGGTCCCAACGTTGCTTTTTTCCTAACGCTGGTATTACGAGTCTTGAAGGTACAGGTGTACCGCTCACTTTTTTTCCGCAACTCGAACATACAGCAAATCCACTTACGTCAATTGCGTATCCTATATTTTCAATGGGATTTTCCTAACGCCGGTATTACGAGTCTTGGAAAAAGTGAGCGGTACAGCCTCTCCTGTCAAGACTCCTACCGCATTTAAAAGTCAGTAGTTAAGAGTTTTATGGGCTAATGCCGTAACATAAAACTCTTAACTAAAGTGCTAAAAAGTACACTATAACACCCATAAACTACCTATTAACCCCTAAACCGAGCCCCCCACCCCACATCGCAAACACTTAAATAGAAATTTTTAACCCCTAATCTGCCGAACGGACATCGCCGCCACTATAATAAATATATTAACCCCTAAACCTCTGCACTCCCACCTCGCAAACATTAGTTACATTTTATTAACCCCTAACCTGCCGTCCATAACATCGCCGACACCTACCTACATTTATTAACCCCTAATCTGCCGCCCCCAACGTCAGCGCAACTATATTAAATGTATTAACCCCTAAACCTAAGTCTAACCCTAATCCTAACACCCCCTAACTTAAATATAATTTAAAATAATCTAAATAAAATAACTTTAACTAAATTATTCCTATTTAAAACTAAATACTTACCTATAAAATAAACCCTAAGCTAGCTACAATATAACTAATAGTTACATTGTATCTAGCTTAGGGTTTATTTTTATTTTACAGGCAAGTTTGTATTTATTTTAACTAGGTACAATAGTTATTAAATAGTTATTAACTATTTAATAGCTACCTAGCTAAAATAAATACAAATTTACCTGTAAAATAAAAATAAACCTAAGTTACAATTACACCTAACACTACACTATAATTAAATTAATTCCCTAAACTAACTACAATTAAATACTATTAAATACAATTATCTAAATTACGGACCCCCCCCCCCCACACTAAATTACAGAAAATAATATTTAAAAAAAAAATAAACTAATTACACCTAATCTAATCCCCCTAATAAAATAAAAAAGCCCCCCAAAATAAAAAGCCCTACCCTACACTAAATTACATATAGCCCTTAAAAGGGCTTTTTGCGGGGCATTGCGCCAAAGTAATCAGCTCTTTTACCTGTAAAAAAAATACAATACCCCCCCAACATTAAAACTCACCACCCACACACCCAACCCTACTCTAAAACCCACCCAATCCCCCCTTAATAAAACCTAACACTAACTCCTTGAAGATCACCCTACCTTGAGACGTCTTCACCCAACCGGGCAGAAGTGGTCCTCCAGACGGCCAGAAGTCTTCATCCTATCCGGGCAGAAGAGGTCCTCCAGACGGCCAGAAGTCTTCATCCAGACGGCATCTTCTATCTTCATCCATCCGGAGCGGAGCAGGTCTATCTTCAAGACATCCGACGTGGAGCAACCTCTTCCTTCCGACGACTAACACTAAATGACGGTACCTTTAAGTGACGTCATCCAAGATGGCATCCCTTCAATTCCGATTGGCTGATAAAATCCTATCAGCCAATCGGAATTAAGGTGGAAAAAATCCTATTGGCTGATGCAATCAGCTAATAGGATTGAAGTTCAATCCTATTGGCTGATCCAATCAGCCAATAGGATTGAGCTTGCATTCTATTGGCTGATTCGAACAGTGTTAGGTTTTATTAAGGGGGGATTGGGTGGGTTTTAGAGTACCACTTCGCCCGACTTCGTTGATGACTTCGGCCCGGCTGGGTGAAGACTTCTCAAGGTAGGGTGATCTTCAAGGGGTTAGTGTTAGGTTTTATTAAGGGGGTATTGGGTGGGTTTTAGAGTAGGGTTGGGTGTGTGGGTGGTGGGTTTTAATGTTGGGGGGGTATTGTATTTTTTTTTACAGGTAAAAGAGCTGATTACTTTGGGGCAACAGGGTTTTATAGATCGCAGTACTTTTATTATCTATGCGTTCAGCATCCTGTGACCCCTGTGTTTCATCACCTTCCGAAGGTGCACAAGTCCTTGATCTCCGTTCGAGGGCGACCGATTGTCAGTGGAATCGGGTCACTGACGGAACATGTATCCGAGTGGCTTGATGCTATACTCTATCCACTGGTCCAGTCCCTACCCAGCTATATACGGGACACTAAACATGTACTCAGAGATCTCAGCAACCTTAACTGGGATCCATCTTTCTTTTGGCTCACGGTTGATGTCACTGCCCTCTACTCCTCCATCCCCCATGAGAAGGGGCTGGAGGCGTTGAGATTGATGCTAAGACTATACTCTAATTTGGGAGAGGACTTCAGCTCCTTTGTAGTTGAGGTCACAAAGTTCCTACTCGACCATAATTACTTTGAGTTCGAGGGGGTGTTCTATCTCCAGAGATGTGGGACAGCTATGGGGCCTAATTTTGCCCCCTCCTATGCCAACCTATATATGGGTTGGTGGGAGCTGTCCCACATCTTTGGGGATTTGAACCCCCTTCGGGACTACATTGTTTAATATGGTCGCTTTATTGACGACCTCCTGCTGGTTTGGCGTGGAACACATGAAGATATGTTGCAGTTCATTGAATTCATAAATACCAACACTTGTAATCTCAAATTCACGTTTGAGACGTCCACTGTATCGGTTCATTTCCTTGATCTGACACTGAAAGGTAATAGGGATGGCAGCATCGAGAGTAGCATATATAGAAAACCAATATCAGGTAACTCTGTGCTACACGCAAAAAGCTGCCACCCCAAAAAAGTCTCATATTCTATAGCAAAGGGACAGTTGGTGAGAACAAAACGAAACTGTTCCACTAAAGAAACCTTTCAGTGCCACCAAAAGGAACTAGTTAACCATTTAAAAAGCAGAGGATATCCCAAGAAGACTATTAACAGGGCAGTTAGGGAGGTTGACACTATGGACAGGTCGAGTCTACTAGTTGATAAATCTGAGACCCCACAGGTAGCTTCCAATCAAGTTAGCTTTGTCACTGAATACAGCACTGCATATCACGATATTTGCAGTATTGTGAAAAAACATTTTAGACTCCTGGTAGCGGATGATTAGACTAGTGGACTGTGTGAAAAATGGCATAAGATGCTCATATAGGAAAAACAAGTCCCTAGGCAACTATCTCTCACCCACAGTGTTACCCAAAATCAATGTTCCTACTAGCTCTTGGCTTACTAGCAAGGGTATGTACAAATGTGGAAGCAGCAGGTGTAAGGCGTGCGACAATATTGATGTCTCTGACACCTTTACTTCGGCTGTCACGGGTCGTTCTTTTGAGATTAATTTTTGTCTAAATTGCACGTCCACTTTTGTGATTTATCTTATCACATGCACACTTTGCAATTTACAATATGTAGGGCTCACGACCCGTGACGTCCGAACTAGGATAAGAGAGCATATCTCAAAAAACACTATAGGTAAATATACATCCCCTATAGTACAACATTTCTCTATTTGTCATCAAAAGAGTGTCAGTAGCTTCAAATGGTTGGCTATAGACAGAGTCATGCAACCCAAAAGAGGTGGTGACAGACAAAGACTCCTAGAGAGACGAGAGATGCTGTGGATTTTTAAATTATGTACAAAAATTCCTTCTGGTCTGAATGCTGAATTTGATCTCATCAACTATTGGGAGTAATGGATATATTTAGCAATACTGTTTTTTACTTTTTGCTATGCCTCCTTTTCCCCTTTTTCCTTTGTTCTGCATTATCCTTATCTTCACTTTTGGTCTGTACAGCTTGTGGTTTGTTTCATTTGTACTTTTTGTCTACCTGTACATTTGATCGAGGCATCTATTAGAACATGTACTTTTTTTTAAATAACATGTATTATGTGTATATATAACCCACTCTTTGCACTTTCCAGCCTTCTGCATTGAATCATTTATTATTATTATTAGTATTAATAATAATTTTTTGCAAAGTTTTTCATCCCCCATTATTACTATATAGATTTGACATATACTTAAGTTTGAACAATTAATATAATTATACATATATATTTTTTTACATATATTGATAAGCATTGTAAAATTTAACTATGCCCAGTTACAACTTAAGGTATCTATATTATCAATTTGATGGCTAACATATAGTGAGTTTATTTTCTGTGTTCTTAATTTGTAGAATTGTATGGAACTTATACATTTTCAATTATCTGTTTAATGTATAAAAAAAACTTTTGCTCATAGATTGGCATGAGTGTGTAGTTGATAACTTCTCTCTTAATTACACACCTTGCTGCACGGGTATTGGTTGAATACTATTTTGTTTTAGCCAATGGGATTGTACTATACCCTTTTTAAAAAACACCTGTGAATGAAATTACATGTCAGTAGTGATTACGGCTCACGCCGAAACGCGTATACTGGTTTATGTGTACCCGTGCACTTGTCACTTTCTATTTTTTTTTTTTGTTCCTCCCTGGAATATTTTTAATGGATTTATAATAAAGTATTGACTTTTTAAACTTTTCAACTACTTGTCATCTACTTCTTCGCTTTGGATATTTATACTTTGGGGCAATGCCCCGCAAAAAGCCCTTTTAAGGGCTATTTGTAATTTAGTATAGGGTAGGGATTTTTATTATTTTGGGGGGCTTTTTTATTTTATTAGGGGGATTAGATTAGGTGTTATTAGTTTAAAAAAATTGTAATTATTTTATTATTTTCTGTAATTTAGTGTTTTTTTTCCATAATTTAGATAATTGTATTTAATTGTATTTAATTGTAGTTAGTTTAGGGAATTAATTTAATTATAGTGTAGTGTTAGGTGTAATTGTAACTTAGGTTTATTTTTATTTTACAGGTACATTTGTATTTATTTTAGCTAGGTAGCTATTAAATAGTTAATAACTATTTAATAACTATTGTACCTAGTTAAAATAAATACAAAGTTGCCTGTAAAATAAAAATAAACCCTAACTATTAGTTATATTGTAGCTAGTTTAGGGTTTATTTTATAGGTAAGTATTTAGTTTTAAATAGGAATAATTTAGTTAATTAAAGTTATTTTATTTAGATTATTTTAAATTATATTTAAGTTAGGGGGGTGTTAGGGTTAGACTTAGGTTTAGGGGTTAATAAATTTATTATAGTGGTGGCGACGTTGGCGTCGGCGGCAGATTAGGGGTTAATAAGTGTAGTTAGGTGGCAGCGACATTGGGGGCAGAAGAGTAGGGGTTAATAAATAAAATGAAGGGTTCGGCAATGTTGGGGCAGCAGATTAGGGGTTAATAAGTATAATGTAGGTGACGGCAGTGTCCGGAGCGGCAGATTAGGGGTTAATAATATAAAGCAGGTGTCAGCGATATCGGGACGGCAGATTAGGGGTTAATAAGTGTAAGATTAGGGGTGTTTAGACTCGGAGTTCATGTTAGGGAGTTAGGTGTAGACATAAAAAGTATTTCCCCATAGGAATCAATGGGGCTGCGTTAGGAGCTGAACGCTGCTTTTTTGCAGGTGTTAGGTTTCTTTCAGCCGAATCTGCCCCATTGATTCCTATGGGGAAATCGTGCACGAGCACGTTTTGCCAGCTCACCACTACCGTAAGCAGCGCTGGTATTGAGGTGAGATGTGGAGCTAAATTTTGCTCTTCGCTCACTTTTCTGCGGCAAACGCCAGGTTTTTAAAAACCTGTAATACCAACGCTGTCTGTAGGTGAGCGGTGAGCTGAAACTGCTTGTTAGCCCCGCAAGCCTTACCGACAAAAACTCGTAATCTAGCCGAATGTGGTTTTTTTTTTCTAATTTAAATGAAGAGGTTTTCCACATATAAATAATGGGCTTTCTTACTAAACATAGTGGACACAAACACCAGAGATCTTTCCATTTACATGATAACGTCAGGAAAAAAGATTCTCTCTCAGACTGACTTATTGGACAAGGGATACACCTATTTTCATAATTGGTTTAATTACCATAGAGTAAATCGGTACATCTCGCAGCATGAACAAAGTAGGAACATGGTCAGACCCCTAACAAATTTTGAATCCCTATGTACTCGTACCCCTTCGATCTCTCACACTCTCTCATTGATATACAAAATACTCACCACTAACCCTCCCGGATATATTCCACCATATCTTGAGAGTTGGGAAGATGACCTGGGAATAATTATTTTACCTCAAACGAGCACAACAAATTTCCAAAAGATCACAAAACTGTCAGTTTCACTTTCAGTAGTTGAAATAAACTTAAAAATCCTACACCGATTTTACTTTACCCCCAAGAAAATCCACCGCCTATTCCACCGCAAGTCAGACCAATGCTGGAGATTTGGCCATAAAGACAGCAGCATGGCTCATATGTGGTGGTGGTGCAACACAATACAAACCTTTTGGAGACTAATTATAGCAGAATTAGAGTCGATTCTAGAGACTCAATTTCTTTTGGATCCATTGGTGTGGTTACTATGCAGTCCCCCAAAATTAAACATAAACCTTATAAAAAACTATTTTGTGTGATGATGAATAGCATAACATTTTTAATATCGAAAAAACTGGAAGAGCAAAATGGCCCCAACCTTGGCAATGTGGTCTGGTAGAGTGTCGGAGTTCCTAGAATTGGAGGAATACTAATATTTGAAAAATGATAAAATGGACATGTACGCGGAAATACTACTTGGGAATACTACCTCAAACTAACCAAGACGTCCCGACACACTAGATCTAAAAAAGTATACAGCACCTATTCATGGGGAAATATCAGGTAACGGATATTTATAGCTATTAGTACTATGAATGTACTGCATGTGAATTGCTAAAACGAGTTTTAACAACAGCAGCGACAGACAGTTTAATGCCCAAGATGTATTACTTATCCGGGAAACGACTGATCAGCACTTCTCTCTCTCACTTTCCTCTCTTCTTTTGCATCCTTTTCTTCCTCTCCCTCCTTCCCATCTTTCTTGTAAAGTTAAGACTACACTTATGGTATTTCCACTTTTTCTTTAATTAACTTCAAAGTCACTATGTAAAATATAACGGACAATGTTATTCAGATCGGAGGGAGCTGCGTCTCCCAGATTGTAATATGCAAGTTTTCTTTTTCCATTCAATAAAGTCAGTTAAAAACTAAATAAAAAAATAAGGGGCTTTCGGTATAGTTATGTAACTTTGATCTGCACATAGGGGCTTCCATGAGCCTCTATGCAAATAAATGCCCATTTATTCACACCATATAGGGGCTTTTTATTTTTTTATTTTAAAGAGGAGCTTTGGGGCTTAAAAACAAGGGTCTTGGGGGTCTCCAGGCCTTTTTGATGGTTAGAGGGGTATTTATATGTTGTGCATTTTTTTAAGTAGTTAAAACTTAAATCTGAAAAGCATAATATTACTGTTTAAATGATGGGTCTTGGAGGTTTCTAGGGCTTAAGGGACCTGAGATTGAGGGTTTTAAACACCAACCCTTCCATCCAACTCTTGTCCTCTTCTCCTTCCTAACAGATCCAGGCTTCCAGAGCTTGGTGAAGTCACCAGCATCCCCGAATTCCCTGGGCGATACCTAGACTGCAAGGGATGTGGTTTAAGTGCAGGGGGGGCGGGGTGACCACATTTTCTTATGCAAGCTTAATGATTGTGAGTAGCCTTGTCTGCAGACTCAAGCCCAGATTAGCTCCTCCAAATAAGGCAAGAGGTGCGTGGATTTGACTATTGAAAAGCAGTGGTAGCAAAAAATATGTTAATTAATTTTAAACATATTTAGCCTTGGTTGATATATTATTCTATAGCAACACAACAGAAATATCTTATAATTACAAGCTGTTTATAGTCCCTTTAAATTGTAAGACAAATGGGCAAAACATATAATGAAAATACAGTGCAATGCATTGGTACTTCTCATAATTAAACACAATTTAGTTTTGAGGATATGCTATTAATGCCTGTTTACATTTTCTGTTAGTCTGCGCCCTTTAAGTCTCCTGTTGTCAGGATTCCATTAGTAAACATTTATTGTGGGGACTACAAAATAAAATTTCTCATACAATTGTCTTTGTGTCCTAATTGTGTAAAACATAAAACCACTGGTAAATCCCTTTGTGATATACACCTGCTTTCTTTCTCGCGCCTTGTATCATGCATCATATTTTTCATGACCTTTATAAACTGTTGCACAAACCAAAGGATACACATGTCAAATCACCAAACTCTTCTCATACGTACACATAGGGATTGATTTATCAAGTTGTTCGTCCCCCACAAGAGAACCTGCAGTCAGTATTTATCAAGCATGCGTCATCAGACCGCTGCTTCCTAACCTCTTCTCCACCTCTTAGGTTGAGAATTTCAATCTCCCCAGTCTTGTCCAACCGGGGAGATTGACAGCTCCTGTCTGCACGTGATTGGCTGTGCACGGGCAGGAGGTGGTGTTGCACACAAGTACAAAATAGCGCTCTTGTGCAATGCTGAATTCCGGCAGTGGATTGCTGCCTGCCACAGGCAGAAATATGTACATCCCTGTCTGCCCTAGCTTGATAAATCGAGCCCATACTGGTATGTAAAAGTTTCAAGCACACATCCACAGACATACAAAGTTCCCAACTGTCCCAGAATTTACACAATGGTTCTTGGGAGTTCTGTCCCACAGACTTTACCGCAACACCTTGTTCATTATTTGGGCTCTATGATATTATACAGTGTAATGTTGCTTACGTGTGTAACAAAAACAAATCATTTCTGGGAATCCTTGCTATCAAAAAAGCTGATAACGGCTTCTGTGTCTACGCTACATAAACTATACTTATCAAAGAATGCAGCATATACAGTTTACCTTCCTACATTTATATATGGAGATATGGAACTGTTATAATGAATATTGTAACGGTACCAACCGGATACCAAGGGTTAACACCAGGGAACAATGTCCTGCATAGGGAATCAGCAATTCACAACCCAGCCAGTTTTCAGGTTTTAAACAGAATGAATTTTATTAAGGCTCATATGCCCAGTATTTATGCAGGTCTGACCCCCCCCAGAAGGGGGGTTGAAAGAATGTTGTACATTAGATGGAGGGAACACGCCCTTTTACATGATACAATAGAATACCTTGCTCAAGCTGATAACAATTTAAACACAGACACACACTTGGCTTTCCTTATCATCTAGGGTCTGCTCTCTGAGGTTGATTAAACAATGGACTGTGTATCAATAACATTAATGACAGTGCACCATAGCTGAGGCTAAAGCTGAACACAGTTAACTCTTTCAGTGCTGACAGAAGGGTCTGTCACATCTACATAGCACAATATACAGCCTATAGACAACCTTTCTCACGTTATAGTCCAGAAGTGGCTAGGTTTGCCACAAATATTATATTTGAAACCTTTAATCCAAAACTAAATTTGTGCTTAGAAGTTACTACAATTATAAAAAAACATTAAACCTATTGTTTTAGTTTAAAAAAAAAATGTCTGTTCCACACTCCCTAGAGAGGTCAAAAGTAAAATCTGTTACCTAAAAAAAGCTACAAATCAAATAGTTGGTTTAGGCAATTTGCAGCATTTTACACATTTGAGGGGTGCATTTTCCCTATAAGACGCAGGGGATCACTGTAAATTTATTAAACACTTGCAGCTGCTGAAAGGGTGTTTGGGCTGAGGGGACTATATTAGAGCTCCTATAACCCCCTCTGTTTGACCTACAGGGGGAATATCCACTTTCAAATTAGTGATGAGGTTGCAGGTGATCACTACCCCTCTTTTTGAATTAGAGGCAGTTGAGCCCACTTAGTTGAAAAAGCTGATCCCTTTATTTTAAATGAGGGGACATATGCTCTGGTGATCACCTGTCACAACAAGTCATGAGGACGATGTTGCATGAGAGGAGGGGGTGCTTTAGGAGCCTCTATCACCCAAATAAAGCACAGAAGGGCATGTAACTAAATTTTCCAATAAGTGGTCTCGTAGTTTTGACACTAGTATGTGATCACCTACCTAATGTATTTACTCTATGGGGTATTCCTAAAGATAGCATATAATACATATAAAATATATAATGCCTATCTACATTGTGTGTAATTTTGTAGAAGTTTTGGTGGATATTTTTTTTATTATTTTTACTGTATTGAGTTTGGTCAGGGGTAGGATTTTGCAAACTTTATTAAAATGGGTTGTCCCACCCTCTGTGAAAACACTATTTTGTGTCATTTTACAATGATGTAATATTATTAGGGTTAGATATTTTATTTCATTATCTGCACAAATCGCAGGATGGTGTATTATAGGAAAATAATAAATGTTTCACTTATCATTTTCAATTAGTATTTTTATTATAGTTCATTTCTAGTTAATGCTAGTTATAACAATAGTGTGTATTTGAAATACTTAAGAGATATGAAACCCAAAATTTTACTTTTGTGATTCTACCAGAGCATAACATTTAAAAAAAATGTTCCAATGTACTTCTATTATCAAATTTCATTAGTTCCCATGATATTCTGTGCTGAAGACCTAAGTCGGTATCTGCCGCACTACATGTCAGGAAATACTGCTGCCATCTAGTGCCCTTGTAAATGGAGAACATTCTTGCAAATTTGTTGCTATATAGTGCTCAAGAAATGGGCCGGCCCCTAAGCTTACATCTCTGGTTTTCAACAAAAGATAACAAGAGAGTTAAGAAAAACGGATAATGTCACACACAAAAATCACTTTTTATTTCATAAAATAGTCTTATATAGTTATAGGCAGTGGAGCGCGCCGCATAATATGAGCCTACATTGCTACAGTCTTAGGCATTTTGCCTGGTTTGCCTCTATGGCACCATAAGCCTTGTGCAAATCCTCAGCCAAACACTGAGCGGTCTGACATACAAATGACTGTTTTACAGACTTGCAGTGACAGAAGCACATCTAGATACAAAAACATACATTGATATAAGAGTACTATGCATGGAGTCACAACATAGATGTCCTATAGGCCTTGTGAGATCTAGAGGAGCTTAGAAAACCTGCACTGGTTTTGAATCTGGAATGATTAAACTTGTATAAGGTTTTTATTGTTTTTGTATCTCTGTATAAGGCTGTGGTTTACCCTTCTACAGGGAGTGCAGAATTATTAGGCAAATGAGTATTTTGACCACATCATCCTCTTTATGAATGTTGTCTTACTCCAAGCTGTAAAGGCTCGAAAGCCTACTACCAATTAAGCATATTAGGTGATGTGCATCTCTGTAATGAGAAGGGGTGTGGTCTAATGACATCAACACCCTATATCAGGTGTGCATAATTATTAGGCAACTTCCTTTCCTTTGGCAAAATGGGTCAAAAGAAGGACTTGACAGGCTCAGAAAAGTCAAAAATAGTAAGATATCTTGCAGAGGGATGCAGCACTCTTAAAATTGCAAAGCTTCTGAAGCGTGATCATCGAACAATCAAGCGTTTCATTCAAAATAGTCAACAGGGTCGCAAGAAGCGTGTGGAAAAACCAAGGCGCAAAATAACTGCCCATGAACTGAGAAAAGTCAAGCATGCAGCTGCCAAGATGCCACTTGCCACCAGTTTGGCCATATTTCAGAGCTGCAACATCACTGGAGTGCCCAAAAGCACAAGGTGTGCAATACTCAGAGACATGGCCAAGGTAAGAAAGGCTGAAAGACGACCACCACTGAACAAGACACACAAGCTGAAACATCAAGACTGGGCCAAGAAATATCTCAAGACTGATTTTTCTAAGGTTTTATGGACTGATGAAATGAGAGTGAGTCTTGATGGGCCAGATGGATGGGCCCGTGGCTGGATTGGTAAAGGGCAGAAAGCTCCAGTCCGACTCAGATGCCAGCAAGGTGGAGGTGGAGTACTGGTTTGGGCTGGTATCATCAAAGATGAGCTTGTGGGGCCTTTTCGGGTTGAGGATGGAGTCAAGCTCAACTCCCAGTCCTACTGCCAGTTTCTGGAAGACACCTTCTTCATGCAGTGGTACAGGAAGAAGTCTGCATCCTTCAAGAAAAACATGATTTTCATGCAGGACAATGCTCCATCACACGCGTCCAAGTACTCCACAGCGTGGCTGGCAAGAAAGGGTATAAAAGAAGAAAATCTAATGACATGGCCTCCTTGTTCACCTGATCTGAACCCCATTGAGAACCTGTGGTCCATCATCAAATGTGAGATTTGCAAGGAGGGAAAACAGTACACCTCTCTGAACAGTGTCTGGGAGGCTGTGGTTGCTGCTGCACGCAATGTTGATGGTGAACAGATCAAAACACTGACAGAATCCATGGATGGCAGGCTTTTGAGTGTCCTTGCAAAGAAAGGTGGCTATATTGGTCACTGATTTGTTTTTGTTTTGTTTTTGAATGTCAGAAATGTATATTTGTGAATGTTGAGATGTTATATTGGTTTCACTGGTAAAAATAAATAATTGAAATAGGTATATATTTGTTTTTTGTTAAGTTGCCTAATAATTATGCACAGTAATAGTCACCTGCACACACAGATATCCCCCTAAAATAGCTATAACTAAAAACAAACTAAAAACTACTTCCAAAACTATTCAGCTTTGATATTAATGAGTTTTTTGGGTTCATTGAGAACATGGTTGTTGTTCAATAATAAAATTAATCCTCAAAAATACAACTTGCCTAATAATTCTGCACTCCCTGTAGATGTGGGTACTAAACAATAAGCTTTAAAACTTTAGCAAAACAACAAATGAAGTAAAACACAAAAATGCAGTGGCAGACACAGTTATATATTCACCATGACATTCCTAAACCATTAATAATAACATAGCAACTCCCCTAAAAAGCAAGTTCCTGCAAGTCCAATGTTAAGAGGTGGGTTCTTATATGTACATAACACCAGTGTCTTGTGTATTAGGGCCCTTTCATGTAGCTAGTAACGTTTTAATCATGTTGATCTGAAAAGTCATTTATAAGACAATGCTCCTAGGGTACTTAAAGGGACAGTCTAGTCCAAAATAAACTTTCATGATTCAGGTAGTTTATGTAATTTAAAAAATATATATATATTACTTTGTTCTCTTAGTATTCTTAGTTGAAAGCTAAACCTAGGAGGTTCATATGCTAATTTCTAAGCCCTTGAAGGATGCCTCTTAGCTTTCCATTTTGACAGTTTTCACCACTAGAGGGCATTAGTTCATGTGTGTCATATAGATAACACTGTGCTCACGCACAAGGAGTTACCTAGGAGCCAGCACTGATTGGCTAAAATGCAAGTCTGTCAAAAGAACTGAAATAAGGGGGCAGTTTGCAGAGGCTTAGATACAAGGTAATCACAGAGGTAAAACGTGTATTAATATAACTGTTGGTTATGCAAAACTAGGGAATGGGTAATAGGGATTATCTATCTTTTAAAACAATAAATATTCTGGTGTAGACTGTCCCTTTAAGCATTAGCTTTTGTGCATACAGACAACGAAGTTAAATAAGTGCAGTAAATTGGAAAATTGTTAAAATTGCATGTTCTTTCTAAATCATGAAAGTGACTTTACTGTCCCTTTAATGCCATTGCCCCCTGCAAATCTTTTTGGACTCAGCACATACAGAAATAATTTACTGTATACCCACCTTATTGAGTTAAGATCAATGTTTATAACAATTCATCTAAGCTCACACATGCTTTAATAAATTATATTAGCGAGTAATTTCAAGGACAGAAGGGCGTTATTGTGTTGACAAGCCCGTAAAACATCACAGCATAGTTCTGGTACAACCGAAACCGTATATGACATCATTATACCGAAACCGGATATGATGTTGAGAGATTACGAACGATTGATAAACAACTTACAGAGCGAGTCCGTACAATAAAGTGAAGGTCCATTTTGATGAATTAGTGCACGGTTTTTAATAAACCTATTAAAAACAAGGGCACTTTAATTCATCAAATTTGACATTTCACTGTTTTCTTCAAAAACTTACCTTTTAATCCTGAATGCCGCTCCAGTGATTCCCACGGCCGTCGGAAGCCTCTGCAGACGTCAGAAATGACGAATCAGGCTTCCTCATTTTGGACCCGCGAAGACGGCTTGCGACGTGCGGAGGAAGTGCTGGAGCGGCTGCCAGGATTAAAAGGTAAGTTTTTGAAGAAAACAGTGAAATGTCCATTTTGATGAATTAAAGTGCCCTTGTTTTTAATAGGTTTATTAAAAACCGGGCACTAATTAATCAAAATGGACCTTCACTTTAAGGACACCAATATATAGATGTAGCAATACACACCTTTTCTGAATTTAACTAAAGGCAGCACCATTAGGAACTGATAGCAAGTTAAGCTGAAATATAAGTAATACACGGAACCAATACAATCAGTTGCTACTTCTGGTTCTGCATATACACCCATAATACACCAATAATAAACAGGAAGTCGGCGGTTTGTAACCCCCGTTTTGGCGCTCAAACATTCACATTGGACCTTCCCACTCCTCTTATAAAAGCTACCATTCTAACACAGTTCTGTAGTCTTGATAAAGGCCTGATAACAGGCAGAAACACGTTGAAATTCAACTGGTAAGCTCCTTTTTAATACCCTAACTAGTGGCTAGATTTAGAGTTTGGCGGCCAAAGGGGTGCGTTAGCTACTCTTGCTTTTTTCCCCCCGCACCTTTTAAATACTGCTGGTATTTAGAGTTCACAGAATGGCTGGGTTTTCAGTGCGTTAGGCTCCAAAAAGGGAGCGTAGAGCATAAGTTAACGCCACTGAAACTCTAAATTCCAGCGGTGCTTACGGACGCGGCCAGCTTCAAAAACGTGCTCGTCCACGATTCCCCCATAGAAAACAATGGGGCCATTTGAGCTGAAAAAAAACCTAACACCTGCAAAAAAGCAGCGTTCAGCTCTTAACGCAGCCCCATTGTTTTCTATGGGGAAACACTTCCTACGTCTGCACCTAACACTCTAACATGTACCCCGAGTCTAAACACCCCTAACCTTACACTTATTAACCCCTAATCTGCTGCCCCCGCTATCGCTGACACCTGCATATTTTTTTAACCCCTAATCTGCCGCTCCGTAAACAGCCGCTACCTACATTATCCCTGTGTACCCCTAATCTGCTGCCCCTAACACCGCCGACCCCTATATTATATTTATTAACCCCTAATCTGCCCCCCACAACGTTGCCTCCACCTGCCTACACTTATTAACCCCTAATCTGCCGAGCGGACCGCACCGCTACTATAATAAATGTATTAACCCCTAATCCGCCTCACCCTCGCCTCAATAACCCTATAATAAATAGTATTAACCCCTAATCTGCCCTCCCTAACATCTCCGACACCTAACTTCAATTATTAACCCCTAATCTGCCAACCGAATCTCGCCGCTACTGTAATAAATGTATTAACCCCTAAAGCTAAGTCTAACCCTAACACTAACACCCCCCTAAGTTAAATATAATTTTATTCTAACAAAATAAATTAACTCTTATTAAATAAATTATTCCTATTTAAAGCTAAATACTTACCTGTAAAATAAACCCTAATATAGCTACAATATAAATTATAATTATATTATATTTTAGGATTAATATTTATTTTACAGGCAACTTTTTAATTATTTTAACCAGGTACAATAGCTATTAAATAGTTAATAACTATTTAATAGCTAAAATAGTTAAAATAATTACAAAATTACCTGTAAAATAAATCCTAACCTAAGTTACAATTAAACCTAACACTACACTATCAATAAATTAATTAAATAAAATACCTACAATTACCTACAATTAAACCTAACACTACACTATCAATAAATTAATTAAATAAACTACCTACAATTAACTACAATGAAATAAACTAACTAAAGTACAAAAAATAAAAAAATATTTACCAACATTAGAAAAATATTACAACAATTTTAAACTAATTACACCTACTCTAAGCCCCCTAATAAAATAACAAAGACCCCCAAAATAAAAAAATGCCCTACCATATTCTAAATTAAAAAGTTCAAAGCTCTTTTACCTTACCAGCCCTGAAAAGGGCCCTTTGTGGGGCATGCCCCAAAGAATTCAGCTCTTTTGCCTGTAAAAAATACACATACAATACCCCCCCCCACATTACAACCCACCACCCACATACCCCTAATGTAACCCAAACCCCCCTTAAATAAACCTAACACTAAGCCCCTGAAGATCTCCCTACCTTGTCTTCACCATGCCAGGTTCGGTCCAGAAGAGGGTCCGAAGTGTTGATCCAAGCCCAAGCGGGGGGCTGAAGAGTGACGTCCATCCTCGGGCTGAAGTCTGGATCCAAGCGGCGGCTGAAGAAATCCATCATCGGGCTGAAGTCTGGATCAAAGCGGCGGCTGAAGAAGTCCATCATCGGGATGAAGTCTTCTATGAAGCAGCATCTTCAATCTTCTTCCGGAGCCATCATCTTCCAGCCGACGGACTAACGACGAATGAAGGTTCCTTTAAGGGACGTCATCCAAGATGGCGTCCCTCGAATTCCGATTGGCTGATAGGATTCTATCAGCCAATCGGAATTAAGGTAGGAAAATTCTGATTGGCTGATGGAATCAGCCAATCAGATTCAAATTCAATCCGATTGGCTGATCCAATCAGCCAATCAGATTGAGCTCGCATTCTATTGGCTGATCGGATTCCATCAGCCAATCAGAATTTTCCTACCTTAATTCCGATTGGCTGATAGAATCCTATCAGCCAATCGGAATTCGAGGGAAGCCATCTTGGATGACATCATTTAAAGGAACCGTCATTCGTCGTTAGTCCGTCGGTGAAGAAGGATGGCTCCGCGTCGGCTGGAAGATGATGGCTCCGGAAGAAAGAAGATTGAAGATGCTGCTTCATAGAAAACTTCATCCCGATGATGGACTTCTTCAGCCGCCGCTTGGATCCAGACTTCAGCCCGAGGATGGACGTCACTCTTCAGCCCCCCGCTTGGGCTTGGATCAACACTTCCGAGTCTTGGATCAAGACTTCCGAGGACGGATCGGTGAACCTGGCATGGTGAAGATAAGGTAGGAAGATCTTCAGGGGCTTAGTGTTAGGTTTATTTAAGGGGGGTTTGGGTTAGATTAGGGGTATGTGGGTGGTGGGTTGTAATGTTGGGGGGGGTATTGTATGTGCTTTTTTTTACATGCAAAAGAGCTGAATTCTTTGGGGCATGCCCCGCAAAGGGCCCTGTTCAGGGCTGGTAAGGTAAAAGAGCTTTGAACTTTTTTAATTTTAGAATAGGGTAGGGCATTTTTTTATTTTGGGGGGCTTTGTTATTTTATTAGGGGGCTTAGAGTAGGTGTAATTAGTTTAAAATTGTTGTAATATTTTTCTAATGTTTGTAAATATTTTTTTATTCTTTGTAACTTAGTTCTTTTTTATTTTTTGTACTTTAGTTAGTTTATTTAATTGTAGTTATTTGTAGGTATTTTATTTAATTAATTTATTGATAGTGTAGTGTTAGGTTTAATTGTAGATAATTGTAGGTAGTTTATTTAATTAATTTATTGATAGTGTAGTGTTAGGTTTAATTGTAACTTAGGTTAGGATTTATTTTACAGGTAATTTTGTAATTATTTTAACTATTTTAGCTATTAAATAGTTATTAACTATTTAATAGCTATTGTACCTGGTTAAAATAAATAAAAAGTCGCCTGTAAAATAAATATTAATCCTAAAAAAGCTACAATATAATTATAATTTATATTGTAGCTATATTAGGGTTTATTTCACAGGTAAGTATTTAGCTTTAAATAGGAATAATTTATTTAATAAGAGTTAATTTATTTCGTTAGAATAAAATTATATTTAATTTAGGGGGGTGTTAGGGTTAGGGTTAGACTTAGCTTTAGGGGTTAAAAAATTTATTAGAGTAGCGGTGAGCTCCGATCGGCAGATTAGGGGTTAATTCTTGAAGTTAGGTGTCGGCGATGTTGGGGAGGGCAGATTAGGGGTTAATACTATTTATTATAGGGTAATTGAGGCGGGAGTGAGGCGGATTAGGGGTTGTTACGGTTACCCTTAGTCTCGCTGAGAGATGGACCGCTTAGTAGCCTGGATCCCTATTGCTAAAGAGGGGAGAAGCTGCTTTCCATAGTATTCTATATGAGTCTCGCAAATATAGAATAATCTCCCTTAGCTGCAGTACAGCTAGGATACCCTTCTGCCCACAAAAACGAGTCAACGCTGCGATTGAGGGTCAAACAAGAACTCAGGACTGGGATGCCCAGCCTGCTTTTTATTAAGGTTACATGCACACAGGGCACTCCCAGGGGGAGAGGGGGGGAAGCACAAAATCCCCCATCACACATTTAGATAGAGAGCACTGTCCTTTGACAGGCCACAATAGGATTACAGTACTTAAGATAACAAGTTTACAAGTTCTTCTTATCAATTAGCAGTCTGGCTCCAGAGGTGATTAGACAATAGTTTCTAAAAGCTGAAAAAAAAAGTTAACTCTTTATGAAATGATACTTGTTACGGTTTTCTTGGAGCCCTTCTTAGGCACTGGCTTGCTGGTTCAGGCATTGCTGCTGGGAAATAAGCTCTTCACAACAAAATAACTAATGCTTCTGTAACAGTGCTCCCTTTCTGTGGAACACTCTGGCAGACACGGTCTGACCCCTTTTCGGGGCAGACTAAGGCTGTCCAGACCGCTGGTTATGCGGGGCTGAGGTCGGTTTGTCTGGACAACCCGTCGGCGTTGCCATTCTGTTTCCCAGGTCTGTAAGTAATGGTGAAATTGAAGGGTTGCAACGATAAGCTCCAACGTAATAGCCTGCCGTTATCTCCAGAGACCCGGTTCAGCCACACCAACGGGTTATGGTCGGTGACCAGAGTGAACTCCTGACCATATAAATAGGGAGTCAATTTCTTTAATGCCCACACCAAAGCCAAACACTCCTTTTCGACCGCTGCATAGCTGACTTCGCGGGGCAGGAGCTTCCGGCTGATGTAGGCAACTGGATGCTCCCCTCCATCTTCGCCTACTTGGCTGAGGACGGCTCCCAGCCCGAACATGGAAGCATCTGTATGGACGATAAAACGTTTGTTAAGGGCTGGGGCCGCCAAGACAGGAGCGTTAATTAGAGCATTTTTGAGAGCCTGGAAAGCCGTTTCACAGTGGGGAGACCACAGGACCTGTCGAGGTAAGTTCTTCTTGGTCAAGTCAGTCAGGGGTTTGGCAAGTGTGCTGTAGTCTGGTACGAACCGTCTATAGTACCCTGCCGTGCCCAGGAAGGCTAGGACCTGAGTCTTAGTGATGGGGGTGGGCCAATTGGCGACAGCTTCTATTTTGGCCGGCTCTGGTCGCTGCTTTCCACACCCCACCCGGTGACCCAGGTACTGTACCTCGGCCATCCCAAAGTGGCATTTTTCTGGCTTCAGAGTCAGGCCAGCAGCCCGGATCTGATCCAGAACCATTCCCACATGAGCTAAGTGGTCCTCCCAGGACTCACTGTGGATCGCTATGTCGTCCAGGTAGGCGCAAGCAAAACTCTGGAAGCCATCCAGGAGCCTATCCACCAAGCGCTGGAATGTAGCTGGGGCATTCTTCATCCCAAACGGCATTACCCTAAACTGATATAAGCCGAATGGGGTGACGAATGCCGACTTGGGGATAGCCTCCGGGGCCAGGGGAATCTGCCAGTAACCTTTGCAGAGGTCAATAGTGGTCAGGTAATTTCCCCTGGCTATACGATCGAGTAGCTCGTCTACCCTGGGCATAGGGTAAGCGTCCGTCACGGTATTTTCATTGAGCCTCCGATAGTCTACGCAGAACCGGGTGGTCCCATCTTTCTTGGGCACTAAGACAACTGGGGAGGCCCAGGGACTATCGGAGGGCTCAATTACCCTGAGCTGGAGCATCTCATCGATCTCCTTCTTCATTCCTGTCCTAACTGCTTCGGGGATTCGGTACGGAGCCTGGCGCAAGGGAGCTTGTCCCGGAGTATCTACCTGGTGGGTGGTTAAAGTAGTGTACCCTGGCTTCGGGGAGAAGGTGAGGTGTTTGGACTGGAGGAGTTGGTTGAGCTGCTCCCTTTCAGTGGGGCTAAGTCGGTCCCCTATCTGAACCTGCGCCACTATACCTGTGGGGAGGCTCTTTTCTAATAGGTCTGGAATGGGTAAACTGTCGGGGTCTTCCTGAGGGGAACAACATACGGCCGTCACGTTCTCTGGTCGCTCAAAATATTCCTTGAGCATGTTTACATGGAATGTCTTTCTAAGATTGTTGTCGTGGCAGCTAGCTATCACATAAGTGGTGTCTCCCCTTTTCTCTACGATCTGGTAGGGACCCTGCCAGGACGCCTGCAATTTGTCTGTCTTCACCGGCTTAAGTACTAACACCTTTTGTCCTATGGTGAAGATTCTCTTTCGGGCCCCCCGATCGTACCATACTTTCTGTCTTCTCTGGGCCAACTGGAGATTAGCCCGCACGGATTTGGCTAATTGCTCCATTCGGTCCCTGAGTTCCAGCACGTATGGCACAATTGGGACACCGTCAGCCTCCATCTCTCCCTCCCAGTGCTCCCGGATCAGGTTTAGGGGTCCCCGTACCTTTCTTCCGTAGAGCAACTCGAAGGGAGAGAACCCTGTCGTTTCCTGGGGCACCTCCCGATAAGCAAATAGGAGGTGCGGCAGGAAGCGTTCCCAGTCTCGGTATTCCTGAGTGAACGTCTTGAGCATTTGCTTGAGGGTCCCATTGAACCTCTCACACAGCCCGTTCGTCTGGGGGTGGTATGGGGAGCTCAGGAGGGACTTAATTTTGCAAACCTGCCAGAGTTGTTGGGTCAATTCAGCCGTAAATTGGGTGCCTCGGTCGGATAGGATTTCTTTTGGAAATCCTACCCGGGAGAACACCTGTACTAGTGCATTCACTACCGTATCCGCTTCTATGTTGGATAGGGCGACAGCCTCTGGGTACCTGGTAGCGTAGTCCACTACGGTAAGAATGTATCGCTTACCGGAGGGACTAGGGGTAGCCAGTGGTCCCACTAGGTCAATAGCAACCCGGCTGAAGGGTTCCTCTACAATGGGCATATTTACTAGCTGGGCTTTAGGGTGATCGCCTCGCCTTCCTACTCGTTGACACACATCGCAGGTGTTACAGTAAGTTCTAACGTCAGCGTGCACCCCTGGCCAAAAGAACGTGTGAGTAATGCGGTGTAGGGTACGGGTAACGGCTAGGTGGCCTGCTAAGGGGATGTCGTGGCCTATTTTGAGGATTTCTTGACGGTATTTGTGGGGCACTACCAGCTGTCGCCTACGCTGTCCCCTTTTCTCTGTCCAGCGGTATAGTTTCCCTTTTTCCCATAAGAATGTTTCGTTATCTGCCCCGCCCCCTCCGGTCTCTGCTCGTTCCCGGTACTTTTGTAAGGTCGGGTCAGTCTTAGACTCTGCCTCGAAAGCATCTGGGGTGTCCCAGGGTATGGGGCCTAACCTGTCAGGCAAGGTCGGGGTAGGTCTTACCTGTGTCTCCCGCACTGGTGAGAGCTCTCGCTCCGTCCGGGCTTGGGCCCGTGTAGTCACTGGGTCCGCCTCGTTGTTGCATACTGGAGCATAGGCAGAAGTCATGGGGCCCAAATCGTTGCCCAGTAGTACTTCGGCAGGTAAATTATCCATTAGGCCCACGTTCACAGCCCCCTTTCCCGCTCCCCAATCAAGATGCACTTTAGCTGTTGGAATTTTGTACACATCCCCCCCCGCCACTCTAACGGCCACAGTCTGTCTGGATCGCTTGTGCTCTGGCACCAAATGACTCTGTACCAGCGTGATAGTAGCCCCTGTGTCTCGCAATCCCTCGGTAGATCGCCCCTCGAGCCATACCCTCTGCCGATGGTGCTGGCGGTTATCTGAGGCAGCATATACAGGGTCTGCCTCGTGAAGCGGCCCCACATATCCCTCCATAGGGGCCTCTTGGTTAACACAGAGGGCCCGGGCCGGATGATAGGACCCAGAGGGGTAATTGTAATTCCTGGGTGTCTGGTGCGTATTAAGGGGGCAGCTAGCCATGAAATGCCCTGGTTGCTTGCATCGGTGGCAAGTCGGTCTGGGACGCTCAGAGCTGTTATTGGGTGGTCCTGAGTGTCGGACGGGCCCTGTGGGCACCGGGGCTCGGAATTCAGCACGAGGGGGTGCACGGTAAACCTCTCTGGGTTCGACCCGTGCTGGAGCTCGGTAGTTCATGGGTTCGTGAAGACGGGAGTCATAATGTTCATCGGCCAATTTGGCTGCTTCTTCTAAGGTAGAAGGCCGCCTGTCTCGCAGCCATTCCTTCCCTTGCTGTTCCATGCCATTATAAAAATGTTCTAAGAGAAACAATTGTAAAATTTCCTCCCCAGTCACCGCTTTACTTCCGCTCAGCCAGTGATTTGCCGCTCTCCGCATTCGGTGCGCCCATTCCATATGGGTATCGTTAGGCTTCTTTTCCGTGCCCCGAAACTGTCGGCGATACGTGTCCGGAGTTACAGCGTACCGTCGCAACAGTGTCTCCTTAACTAGCTCATACTGTGTCACTTCCTCAGCACCCAGAGTACGAAAGGCTTCCAGGGCTCGCCCGGATAGTTTCCCAGACAATATCGTGGGCCACTCTCTGTTGGGAATCTGGTGCAGGGCACATTGCCTTTCGAAGTCCGCCAAATATTCATCAATCCCTGTCTCGCTCTCTAGGAAGGGTCGAAATGCCGCATAGGGTATCTTGGGCCTCCCAGCATTTTCGACAGGGATGATTACCTGCGGGGCTTCAGCATTGCGGTGTGCGTTCGCTAGGTTGAGTTCGTGGGCTCGAGTCTCTCGTATATCCTCGTCCGCATCCGCCATCAACTGCTGTACCAATTCCATGGAGGGGTTCGGCCCGTATAATGAGAGCCTTTCCCGAACAATCCTGGTTTTTTCGTCACTAATCGTGGTCGGTGTTTCCGCCATTGTGAAGCTCTGATCCAGTTCGGTCAATTCTGCGATCAGCTCTCTCCTCGGCCGGTTGCTGGCGTACCCCCCTCTGCTTTCAAGTAAATCCTTTAGGGTTGTACGCTTCAATTTTTCGTAAGCGCTCTCCATCCGTTCTGTAACTCTCCTAGGAAATCCAGGAAAATCCCGCCGCTGCCGCCAAATGTTACGGTTACCCTTAGTCTCGCTGAGAGATGGACCGCTTAGTAGCCTGGATCCCTATTGCTAAAGAGGGGAGAAGCTGCTTTCCATAGTATTCTATATGAGTCTCGCAAATATAGAATAATCTCCCTTAGCTGCAGTACAGCTAGGATACCCTTCTGCCCACAAAAACGAGTCAACGCTGCGATTGAGGGTCAAACAAGAACTCAGGACTGGGATGCCCAGCCTGCTTTTTATTAAGGTTACATGCACACAGGGCACTCCCAGGGGGAGAGGGGGGGAAGCACAAAATCCCCCATCACACATTTAGATAGAGAGCACTGTCCTTTGACAGGCCACAATAGGATTACAGTACTTAAGATAACAAGTTTACAAGTTCTTCTTATCAATTAGCAGTCTGGCTCCAGAGGTGATTAGACAATAGTTTCTAAAAGCTGAAAAAAAAAGTTAACTCTTTATGAAATGATACTTGTTACGGTTTTCTTGGAGCCCTTCTTAGGCACTGGCTTGCTGGTTCAGGCATTGCTGCTGGGAAATAAGCTCTTCACAACAAAATAACTAATGCTTCTGTAACAGGGGTTAATAACTTTATTATAGTAGCGGTGCGGTCCGCTCGGCAGATTAGGGGTTAATAAGTGTAGGCAGGTGGAGGCGACGGTGAGGGGGGCAGATTAGGGGTTAATAAATATAATATAGGGGTCGGCGGTGTTATGCGCAGCAGATTAGGGGTACATAGCTATAATGTAGGTGGCAGCGGTGTATGGAGCGGCAGATTAGGGGTCAATAATAATATGCAGGGGTCAGCGATAGCGGGGGCGGCAGATTAGGGGTTAATATATAGGGGTCGGCGGTGTTAGGGGCAGCAGATTAGGGGTACATAGGGATAACGTAGGTGGTAGCGGCGTGCGGTCGGCAGATTAGGGGTTAAAAAATTTTAATAGAGTGGCGGCGATGTGGGGGGGGCCTTGGTTTAGGGGTACATAGGTAGTTTATGGGTGTTAGTGTACTTTAGAGCACAGTAGTTAAGAGCTTTATGAACCGGCGTTAGCCCAGAAAGCTCTTAACTACTGACTTTTTTCTGTGGCTGGAGTTTTGTCGTTAGATTTCTAACGCTCACTTCAGACACGACTCTAAATACTGGCGTTAGAAAGATCCCATTGAAAAGATAGGATACGCAAATGGCGTAGGGGGATCTGCGGTATGGAAAAGTCGCGGCTGGAAAGTGAGCGTTAGACCCTTTAATGACTGGCTCCAAATACCAGAGGGCGGTAAAAACCAGCGTTAGGAGCCTCTAACGCTGGTTTTGACGGCTACCGTCCAACTCTAAATCTAGGCCTAGGTGTTTAAGCTGTTTTGCACTATTGTTTCTTCTGTTTCCCACAGGTACAATTCAGGATTTTTTCACCACCAGATGGAATTTCACTAATAGGATATATAGGAGGACCAACGGTCCACCACGTAATTTTGGATACTTACCACATTAAGAGTTTTTAATTATTTTTTCCATTTTTTCACATTTTTAATGTTTCACACATTTTTCACCTTTTCACGAAATATTAATTTTTATTTTTATTTTCATTTTTTCTATTTTTTCATTCTTCACATTTTTTATTTTTTCTCATCTTCATTGGATTTTGGATATTTCCACAATTTGCACTGGATTCCCACATCAATTCATTCAGACACTTGTGCCTAAGGGCACGTTGGACATATCACTTGGGGGACACAATTTTTTTACCATCATTTTTAAAGGGACAGTCAACACCAGAATTTTTATTGTTTTAAAGGATAGATAATCCCTTTATTACCCATTCCCCAGTTTTGCATAACCAACACAGTTATAATAATACACTTTTTACCTTTGTGATTAACTTGTATCTAAGCCTCTTCTGACAGCCCCCTGATCACATGACATTTTATTTATTCTCTATTGACTTTCATTTTAGCCAATTAGTGCAGTGTCTGCCACAATCCACGGGCGTGCTCACAATGTTATCTATAGGGTTTACCTGAACTAGCTCTCCCCTGCTGTGAAAAGCAAATACAAAAACATGTGATTAGAGGCGGCCTTTAAGGGCTTAGAAATTATCATATGAGCCTTCCTAGGTCTAACTTTCAACTAATAATACTAAAAGAACAAAGCAAAATTGGTGATAAAAGTAAATTGGAAAGTTGTTTAAAATTTCATGCCCTATTTGAAACATGAAAGTTTGTTTTGGACTTGACTGTCCCTTTAAGTGAGATCTCATACCATATGCACCTTAGATGTATTACCAATGTGCTTTCTATTTTCGTATGTTTGTTAAAGGGACAGTCTAGGCCAAAATAAACTTTCATGATTCAGATAGAGCATGTAATTTTAAACAATTTTCCAATTTACTTTTATCACCAATTTTGCTTTGTTCTCTTGGTATTCTTAGTTGAAAGCTTAACCTAGGAGGTTCATATTCTAATTTCTTAGACCTTGAAGCCCACCTCTTTCAGATTGCATTTTAACAGTTTTTCACCACTAGAGGGTGTTAGTTCACATATTTAATATAAATAACACTGTGCTCGTGCACGTGAAGTAATCTGGGAGCAGGCACTGATTGGCTAGACTGCAAGTCTGTCAAAAGAACTGAAAAAAGGGGCAGTTTGCAAAGGCTTAGATACAAGATAATCACAGAGGTTAAAAGTATATTATTATAACTGTGTTGGTTATGCAAAACTGGGAAATGGGTAATAAAGGGATTATCTATCTTTTAAAACAATAAAGATTCTGGTGTAGACTGTCCCTTTAACTCATGGATCCATGATTTTACCATTTTTAAGTGCAATTATTTTAAGTGTATTTTTGAACTGAATAAACATCACTATTAGCTGTACATCACTACTATCAGTATATCACCACTTCACCTTAGCCGTTTATTTAGGTGCTCAATCACTTCACCTACGTTTGAGATTGCAGAGGCTTAGATACAAGGTAATCACAGAGGTAACAATTGTATTATTAATATAACTGCGTTGGTTATGCAAAACTAGGGAATGGGTAATAAAGGGATTATCTATCTTTAAAAACAATAAACATTCTGGTGTAGACTATCCCTTTAAAGGGGCATGAAACACAATTTTTTTTCTTTCATGATTTATAAAGAGCATGCAATTTTCAACAACTTTTCAATTTACTTATATTATCTAATTTGCTTCATTCTCTTGATATCCTTTGCTGAAAAGCATATGTAAATAGGCTAAGTAGCTGCCAATTTGTGTCTGCACATAGATGCCTCGTATGATTGGCTCACCCATGTGCATTGCTATTTCTTCAACAAATGATATCTAAAGAATGAAGCACATTAGATAACAAGTAGATTGGAATGTTGCTTAAAATTGTGTTCTCTATCCGAATCATGAAATTGCATTACAGCATTTTAAACAGATTAATTTCTTCTACTATGTATTTATCCTTTCCAGATTAGGAAACCGCTAGTGAGCAAATGAGAAGCAGGCATATATGTGTATGAGCCAATCATTGGCTGTATCCTCATTTGCAGCAGAATAGAAGTATTCCAGGAGTGTCACTTTGACTATTTGTTTATCCATTTTGAAGCAGATAACATATAGTAAATTAAAGGAATTTGTTAAAAATTAAATGCTCTAGCGAAAAAGAAAATTTTGTTTTTTTTAAACTAGAATGTCACTGTTAAAGAGAAAGCAAATTTGATGAAAAAACTAAATTGTAAAGTTATTTAAAATTGCTTGTCCTATGAAATTTTAATTTTGACTAGGGACATTAAACAGTTTGAGAAGGTAATATAAAACTATAAATTTAATATGTATAAAAACAACAACTCTACAATATACTTTCTTTATTTAATTTGTCCCCTTTTCCTGTAATTCCATTCTGAAATTGTGAGCTTTTCAGTTCCTGTTAGAAATAGAAGTGCAGAACACTGTTATATTCCACACAGCCATTGGCTGCACACTCTAGTGACCTATATATAACTGTCTCTAATTGGCCACAGCAGTAAACGTAACTTAAAGGGACATGAAACTCAAAATGTTTCTTTCATGCTATAAGTAGAACATACAATTTTAAACAACTTCCAGTTTACTTATATTATAAAATTATATTATCAAATCTTTATTCTCTTGGTATGCTTTGTTGAAGAAGTAGCAATGCACTACTGGTTTCTAACTGAACACATGGGTGAGCCAATGACAATCGGGATATATATGCAGCCACCAATCAACAGCTAGAACCTATTTTCTTTGCTGTTCCTGAGCTTACCTGGATAAACTTTTCAGCAAAGGATAATAAGAGAAGGAATCAAATAAAATAATAGAAGTAAATTGGAAAGTTGCTTAAAATTGTATGTTCTACCTAAATCATGAAAGAAAAATGTTGGGTTTCATGTCCCTTTAAGTTACAACATGGCAGCTCCCATTGTTTTATAGACACTAAGGGGCCAAATGATCAAACTCCGAATGGAGCTTGATGCCCCTGTTTCCGTGCGACCCTTCAGGCTCGCCGGAAACAGAAGTTATGAAGCAGCGGTCTAAAGACCGCTGCTCCATAACTTGTCTGCCTGCTCTGAGGCGAAGGACAGAAATCAACCTGATCGAATACGATCGGACTGATTGACACCCCCTGCTAGCAGCCAATTGGCCCCGAATCTGCAGGGGCCGGTATTGCACAAGCAGTCCTGGTGAACTGCTTGTGCAATGATAAATGCTGCCTGCATTTATCGATGTGCAGCGGACATTAGCTTCCTTTTTATTGTCATTGCACAAGTAGAAAAACAGGGCAACAAAATGTATTAAAACATCTAACCCAGACATTGCAAATAGATAGTATAAGGTGCAAAATACAATAGTAGCTATAAATAATTATAAACATGGAATAACTTAGATATATACATAATATAGTGTGCAAAATTCCAAGAATATATAGTAAGAGTGCATAGTGCAAATTGGTATCAAGCAGCAGTCAGTTGTATGAAAAACAATGTGTAAGACACAGAAGAAAATGTAACTATAATACAAATTATCAATGTGATTTTAAAAGTGCATAGTGCAAATCAATATCAAACAGCAAGTCAGCTGTACAAGAAGAATATATGAGACACACCAAGAAAAGGATGTGAATGTGATACAAGTTATCGATTTGGTATAGAAAAGTGCTTAGTGCAAATCAGTATTAGACAGCAGTCACTTGCATAAAAGAAATATATAAAGCACTGGAAAAGTGTGATGGTGTAATACAAATTATCAATGTGATATGGATATGTGCATAATACAATCCATGTGATGAGCACAGATGATAATACAAATTAATAAATAAAGGTGATAAACCGCAATTGTAATCCGAGATAACCTGCAGTTTAAAAAATAGGATAATCTTAAAAAAAGACATGATAAAAACTTAAGAAAAATCGGCATTAAGTATTTGTATTCAGCAAAACAACAGCTCTGGGGAAAAAAAACTATTCCTTAGCCTGACATGATACGCTACATTGTATCATGTCCGCTCGCACTTTCATAAATATGCCCCTAAATCTTTACACTTATTTTGTCAATTTTTAAGCAGCTAATGAAACTTTAAAACATACAACTAAATGATATTCTCAAACTAATCTTTTCTCTGAAAGTGGACTATAAAATCAGTATAATTTATTAGTCTTCCTTCCAGTTTTAATGTCCCAAGCCTTTCACTCTACTAAATAATTTAATGTAGATGGAGAATCACCCAAGCAAAAGTAGTAAGAAAAAAAAAAAAGCATGATCCTTATGATAGTGTAATGATGGTTATTATGATGCTATCCAAAGCTACTGGAGGAAAACGTCTGCAGTGACAGGATATAGGTAATACATTATTGTTGCTTATTTTGGGCCAGATTACAAGTGGAGCGGTATTTAATTCTCCTGCACGTGCACTAACTCCTCTAGAAGCAAGCTTTTTGCGTGCATCCGGTAGCACTCGTATTATAAGCTGAAAGTAAACTGTTATCGTACAAGATCTAACCCGAAGCACGCAAAAAGCCAAACTTCGAATATTGTGCAAGTGTTAATGTATTCCCTCATAAAGGTCAATGGAGTAAAAAAAGTGGGGGAAAAAGCTAAATTATGCTTACCTGATAATTACATTTTCGTCTGATGGAAAGAGTCCACAGCTGCATTCGTTACTTTTGGGAAATAAGAAGCTGGCCACCAGGAGGAGGCAAAGACAACCCAGCCAAAGGCTTAAAGGGACACTGAACCCAAATTTTTTCTTTTGTGATTCAGATAGAGCATGCAATTTTAAGCAACTTTCTAACTGACTCCTATTATCAATGTTTCTTCATTCTCTTGATATCTTTATTTGAAAAAAAGGCATCTAAGCTTTTTTTCTTGGTTCAGAACTCTGGACAGCAGATTTTGATTGGTGGATGAATTTATCCACCAATCAGCAAGGACAACCTAGGTTGTTGACCAAAAATGGGCCGGCATTTAAACTTACATTCTTGCATTTCAAATAAAGATATCAAGAGAATTATGAAAATTTGATAATAGGAGTAAATTAGAAAGTTGCTTAAAATGTCATGCTCTATCTGAATCACAAAAGAAAAAATATGGGTTCAGTGTCCCTTTAAATTACTTCTCCCACTCCCCTCATCCCCCAGTCATTCTGCCGAGGAACAAGGAATAGTAGAAGACATATCAGGGTGAAAGGTACCAGAAGAATATAAGGACACCCCACATAAAATTACGGGTGGGGAGTTGTGGACTCTTTCCATCAGAAGAAAAGGAAATTATCAGGTAAGCATAATTTATGTTTTTCTTCTTAAATGGAAAGAGTCCACAGCTGCATTCATTACTTTTGGGAAAACAATAACCAAGCTATAGAGGACACTGAATGCCAAGACGGAGGGTACAATAGGCGGCCCATACTGAGGGCACCAGGCCTGAACCTCTACCCAATAAAAAACCCTGCTTCGTCCGAAGCCGAGAACATTTTAAGAGGAAAAGCCCACATGACACTGACTCGCAGTTAGTCCAGAAGCCAAACTAGAGACCGCAAATGGACTCAACTGAGCCAATAGTCCTCCAGGAGACACTGTCACACAACAAACGGTCCCCCACCGCTCATCTCTACAAATGAAGGCGACACCAGGAGAAACACCCAAGGGAACAAGGCAAAGAAGAACCAAGGAAACTGAAAGGTCCCCTAATACAAAACAAACCAAAGGGGCCCAAACAGGGAAAGGAGGCCACGCCTATACCAAGCAAAACCCGGGATAAGACCGGGCACAGAGAAGTCTCTCCAATATCCTGCAAGAACGGAATGCAACTGAAGAGGCAAAGTCCTCCCAGTGTCTGGCCATAGAATACCAAAGTATTCGACTATGAAAGTGTGTATAATACACCCAGGTGAAAAACCCCAAGTTTGAGAACACAGAGTCCACAACAGGACGACACAGAGGGTACTTGCGAGGAAGAAGAAGCAGTCAAGCAAGAAACAGACCTCAAAAGCAACCCCCAGACAGAGGGCACGTTCCAGGCAACCTAAGTTGCCGGACCTACACACAGGTCCCTGAAAAGGGGAACACAAAACCTCAATCGAGGCTCCCTGAGAAGGAGAGTATACCCTGAGAACACCCGCAAGACCGAACAAAGCCGACAGGACCAGCCTGCACCTAGAGTCCCAACTTGCAAGCTGTGTAAATTCTCTCTCATAGGGGAAAAAACAGAAAACAGACATTTTTAACAGAGCACTAACATGTCCAACAACTTCCAAAGAAGTAATAAAGAGTATCAATCCCAGAAGATTCCTGAAGGAAACAAAAACAAATAAAAGACATCCCAATGTTCATTATTTATTTTGTCCACCACTCCTGTAATTTAGTTTTTAAAATGTAAGTTCAGAAGCACATGTATACCTGTCAGTGACTGCCCACAGCAAATGAGATACCATACCATACACAAGAGGTTTTTAATGGGTACATTCTGGTACACAATTGCTCATATATAATATGCCTATAAAATACTTTAATGTCCCTTTAAAGGGACCCTGTACCATAAAATTTGATTCCCCTTAAAGAGACAGTCTACTACTTTATCTCAGATCTTTTTTACATCTTTTCACAGCAAGACACTTCTAGTTCATGTGTGCCACAGATACCGTTGTGCTCACTCCAGAAGAGTTATCCATGCTATTTACCTAAACGTATGATTTAGAATGTGATTGGTTAACACAGCTAGAGCCCTGACTTATGCAATGTGTTGTAGGTTTTTGTTCCTAATAATTAACTATTTGCTTATTTTTCTCAGGATTTGTGTTTGTTGGATGATCAAAATACAGATGGAAAAAGTGTGATATTACATTGCTGTTATTTCAGTCTTTACATTTAAAAAAAAATCTGCATTTTCATAATGGTGTGTAGACTATTTATTTACACTATACACTCACAAATAATTTACCAATCTGATAAACGAGTGTGTTTGATAAAATATACAGTGCTTCTCAAACAAATATACATCATTTCCACTAATTGATAACAGCAACAAATATGTTTTTTAGTACATACTCAAAATCAAAAATTAAAAAAGGCATTAAACACTAAATACAGTAAATGCTTAGATATAATGATGCATTCAAAGTAAAGATTAGCCTAAGAATAATATGCAGATGCATTTTTTAATTATATTAGTTGTTTAAACATTAAAAAAATAAATGTAAAGGTTTAGTTTTTATAAAGTAATGGTAGTCACCATGTTGAAGTCTAGGTTTCCATTTCTATTCTCTTCTCTTCTTGATTTAGATGAAAATTATGTTGTTTCAGAAAATCTTTTGAATATGTGTTGTACTGTCCCCTTAGGACTCGATTTATCAAGCTGTAGCGGACAGTGGTGTACATATTCGCCCCTGTCCACCCCAGCTCGCCTGTGGCGGGCAAGAACCCGCAGGCGGAATTTACCATTGCGCACAAGAGCTATTTTGTGTTCGCGTGCAATGCCGCCCCCTGCCCACGCACAGCCAATCACGCGTGGGCATAAGCTGTTAATCTCCCCCCGTCTGACGAAATGGGGAAGATTGAAATTCTTTACCTAAGAGGTGGAGAAGAGTATAGGAAGCTCTAATGACCGCTGCTTGATAAATACTGACTGCAGTCCTAAGAGGACGAACGCCTTGATAAATCGAGCACTTATAGTTTAAGTATTGAACCAAGCTGTATTTGGGTGCATTTTCCAGCACTCAAGAGAACAAATAGTTAAACTGCCTCACTAAGGTCCTTATTACATATGGCTGCAAAAGGCACTTCTCCAAAGGCCCTAACAGGAGCACCAGCAGGACCGTAATTATAAAATGAATGTCAGGTGTTAATGATGGAAAGACAAATACAACTCACATGTTTACTATGATGTTACCCTTTGAATGAAATATATAATGTCACAACCATTTTGAAAATGTATGTGCAAATGTAATGTGAGGATGATAATCATATACATACAGATTTAACTCAATGTTAAATATTCTTAAATAAAAAGTATAAATGGATTATGATTTTTTACTATTTTGTTTAGTAAATTGCCAAATATTTGTTTTTGAACGTTAATGTGTGTGTGTGTTATATTACACAGGAATTCCTGTGCTGTACAAATAAAGTTTAGAAAGCCAATAAGAGTTTGCCTGTATTGTTAATCTTTAAGGTTAATCATGCTGTAGATGAGAATATTAAATACAACATAATAAATTGGCTGGGGCAGCTATGAAGAAAAATATACTAAAGTACAAATACAATGGGGAGTGGTTATATGTAATATGACGTCATGTGTCTTTTTAATTGTATCCTCTGAGTCACATAACCTCAGGACCAGGTCAATGAATAAAATAACAAAACACTAAAAGTACTCACTATGTACACATGATAATGAGGGAAGAATGTAATTTAGTAACAATTCTATTGGCACAGCGTGGTAACGCACACTTTACACAAACATAGTGGCATTTATGACTCACTACAATAAATAATGTGGAAATACATACTAGTGCAGACATGGCACCAGTTTATATGACATAAGCCATAAACATTCTACTGTAATATATATTTACACTGTATTGCAAAAACAATGTATGCTTATCTGATAAATGTCTCTTCCATGGTGGTGAGAGTCCACAATCCATTACTCCTGGGATTCAACTCCTGGCCACTAGGAGGAAACAAAGATTCCCAAAACTTACAAGAGCACTTTCATCCTTCCCGCCTCACTGGTATGCCAGTCTAACGTGTAGCCAAGCAAGGAGAAGTAGTACACAAGAGATGCAAAATAGAACTGTCGCCAGAATTTTCTTTTTTCAATATAATTAAACAGACATTAAATAGTGTTCCTTTAGTAAAAAGAAATACGTTAAATCAAAGTAAACATAAAAAGAAACAGATTGTGTTAAAATAGCGAACAACTTACTTGTTTTCTTGCTAAATAAGCACTTAGAAATTCTAAGTTTAGCTGCTCCCTGTAGCTAGATATCATTACAGAACTTAAAGTTTCATGGTCATGTGATTTTTGTAACAAAAGTCATATAAAGAACATGGGCAATAAACTAATTGAAGTGTTTCTAGGAGACTATGTACACAAATATATAATGGCACCACAACGGCAATCTCCCCTAATTTAAATTGTTCTTGAAATGAATTGAAGCCTTTAATATTAAATACTAAATGAGGAGTGGTGCTGTGCAGTAATTCTAAATGAACGCAAATTGTGGGGAAAAGGAACTCATAGAAAGGACTGCGCTAATAGCACTCTGTGCCTAGACTATATTGAAGAGATCAAAAGAAGTAAAACATAAATTTTAATATGAAGATTAAAAATAGGGACCCTGTGTGTAACACATTAAAAACATGAGCTAATGTTGAATACAATCCTGTTAGTATAATGATGTTGCCTTTGAGTACTAACTGGGTAAAACAGGAGAATAGGCTGTGAGGTCAACTATGGCTACTAGTCACAGGTGAAAAGATAGGACATGGGTCTGTCCTATGGTTTAAAGGGATATAACAATAGATCTATAAGGAATTCCAAATAGCTGATAGCACTGATTAAATTATCTAGAGGTAAAACTGTTCAGGGATTAAATGTATATAGTTTTAGCTCTACCGCTACAATAACAGTATAAACATAAGTGTGTTGTGCTTAAACTCGTGTAAGAAAAGGAGGGTCTTCACAATTATTTAAAATTGCCCTTTCTATGAGTAAAGCGATAATATTTTAGAAGGTATTGCAGATGTTACACTATTATGAGATTGGTATTGGAACAGTATTATAAAGTGGCCACTGAGTAGGGCTTAACTACATACAGTTATAGCAGGTGCTTCAACAACAGTACAAACAGAAGTGTGTTTATGCTTAAACTGGTGTACAATATAGAGCGTCTTCAGAATGTATTCAAAGTAACCCTTTCTTGAATAAAGCAATCTTATTGAGATCGCCAGGGGTTTAGATTTACCATTAGACACGATCAGCTAATGTAAGATTCCGTATGTTTGGAATAATATCCCAAAATAATATTGAAAGAAGCTCTTTAAGATATGTGCCAAAATAATTTAACACTTATGAAGGTTCAAATAGCCTTGCAAATACTACTTAGGTTAAGCCTCCTTAGATTGGTGTAAAAAATGTGGTCTCTAATTATATTCACGTTACCAGTACAAATTACACAGTAACATCACAGTTAGCTGGTAGAGGTGTAAAATAATCAGTATGGATATTTAAGCATATATTTTGATATCTTTCATAAGGCGGTGAGCGCCCACGATCCATTACTCCTGGGACAATAATACCCAAGCAGTGGAATCCACAAGTAATTTAGGCAATACACTGCTGCCTGGAGTACTTTCCTACCAAAATCCACTTCAGAGGAAACATAAACATCAAAATGGTAAAATTAAATAAAAGTATGTAAACTACAAACAATTAATGTTTTTTAAATAAAAGGTCTTTAATGCCCCCTCAAAGTCTCCAAATGACAAAGACAATAAACAGAATAAAGTCTAGTGTGAATGTGGTAATGTCTACTATAAATGAAGTCCCCTGGTTACGATGTAACATGTCAAATGTACCTGCTGATAGCCTGTGGGCTATGTGAATGCCAATGTGATTATACTTACCTGACAAGCACCCAATCCACTTTGCTAACCAGCTGCAGAAATAACTGTTTTTCAGTAGCTAGACCATCCAGTGCTGAGCATATTACAGCAGAGGATCTATTTCTGGAGTATATCAATGACCCAACAGGAGGAGGCTACGGAGCTGGTCCCCGCAACACCTGTGGCAGGCTTGTGACAGAGTAATTCTGTCACTACCCAATATTTCAAAGTCCCCTTTGACTCTCAGTAGCAGCTCTCTGAGAATGAAAATGAGCCTCAAATCAGTCTGAGGACCCCTCAATAAAATATCTGGAGCACCTCAATTCTTCACCTACCGTCTGGAAGGCAAAGATAAGACTGGCATACCAGTGAGGTGGGAGGGATGAAGTGCACTTGGAAGTTTGCCTCCTCCTAGTGGCCAGGAGTTGGATCCGAATAGTAATGGATCATGAACTCTTGCCACCTCATAAAATAAATATTTCCTCTTAGAAAGTATACTGATATAGTCCAAGTATAATAATTATACTTGGACTAATTAAATTATAAATAGGTAACAGTTGATTAAATTGTCTGCCTTGGGTGGCAGATATTGACAGGAGTTGTAGATTTTCAGCCTTTAACACAAGCCTTGCAGGCCTATATGCAGGCTTAGCCCTACAAAAAACATAATTTATGCTTACCTGATAAATGTATTTCTCTTGTAGTGTATTCAGTCCACAGGTCATCCATTACTTATGGGATTATATCTCCTTCCCAACAGGGAGTTGCAAGAGGATCACCCAAGCGGAGCTGCTATATAGCTCCTCCCCTCACATGTCATATCCAGTCATTCGACCGAAACAAGACAAGAAAGGAGAAACCATAGGGTGCAGTGGTGACTGTAGTTTGAATTAAAATTTAGATCTGCCTTAAAAGACAGGGCGGGCCGTGGACTGAATACACTACAAGAGAAATAAATTTATCAGGTAAGCATAAATTATGTTTTCTCTTGTTAAGTGTATTCAGTCCACAGGTCATCCATTACTTATGGGATACCAATACCAAAGCTTAAGTACACGGATGATGGGAGGGACAAGGCAGGAACTTTAAACGGAAGGAACCACTGCCTGTAGAACCTTTCTCCCAAAAACAGCCTCCGAAGAAGCAAAAGTGTCAAATTTGTAAAATTTTGAAAAAGTGTGAAGTGAAGACCAAGTTGCAGCCTTGCAAATCTGTTCAACAGAGGCCTCATTCTTAAAGGCCCAGGTGGAAGCCACAGCTCTAGTGGAATGAGCTGTAATTTTTTCAGGAGGCTGCTGTCCAGCAGTCTCATAGGCTAAGCGTATTATGCTACGAAGCCAAAAGGAGAGAGAGGTAGCCAAAGCTTTTTGACCTCTCCTCTGTCCAGAGTAAACGACAAACAGGGAAGAAGTTTGACGAAAATCTTTAGTTGCCTGCAAATAAAACTTCAGGGCACGGACTACGTCCAGATTATGCAAGAGTCGTTCCTTCTTTGAAGAAGGGTTAGGACACAGTGATGGAACAACAATCTCTTGATTGATATTCCTGTTAGAAACTACCTTAGGTAAGAACCCAGGTTTAGTACGCAGAACTACCTTGTCTGAATGGAAAATCAGATAAGGAGAATCACAATGTAAGGCAGATAACTCAGAGACTCTTCAAGCCGAGGAAATAGCCATCAAAAACAGAACTTTCCACGATAACAGCTTAAAGGGACAGTATACTGTAAAATAGTTTTACCCTTAATGTGTTTACAATTGCTTTTTTTTACCAACTGCAGAGTAAAAAATGTATGAAAATGAGCTTTTTAAGGCTTATTTGGGTATATTAAAGCTCTGATTTTGTGTTTTGAAGCCACAACCTAATAAAATGGGTTGAGCTTGTAGGTATAATCCATTCTCATTACTGTATCACATTGTGCAAATATACCTGCTTCTTTATCTTATATCTGTCCTTAAAACAATCACCAGTACTTTGAGAGAACAATGGAAAATCAACATTTTATTACTTTATCTCTGCTATATCGCACTGTGAGTGAAATTTCTTCTGCTGGCTGTGTTTACAAAGCTTATCTATAGCTGGTACGCGCGGCCACAAACTTTCAGAATAGGTGGGGATATCACATGCTAAATCACCAATTTCAAATGCCAATATAAGGGTAAAGGAGCTACTTGTAAACAATTTAATACACTCCAGCAGGTAAAGTGGATCATTGGGAACAAATTAAAGGGAAGAAATTTTTTGAGTAAACTGTCCCTTTAATATCAATGGAATGAAGGGGTTCAAATGGAACACCTTGAAGAACTTTAAGAAATAAGTTTAAACTCCACGGTGGAGCAACAGTCTTAAACACAGGCTTAATCCTAGCCAAAGCCTGACAAAAAGCCTGAACGTCTGGAACTTCTGCCAGACGTTTGTGTAGAAGAATAGACAGAGCAGAAATCTGTCCCTTTAACGAACTAGCAGATAAGCCCTTTTCTAAACCCTCTTGTAGAAAAGACAATATCCTAGGAATCCTAACCTTACTCCATGAGTAACTCTTGGATTCGCACCAGTATATTTACGCCATATCTTATGGTAAATTTTTCTGGTAACCGGTTTCCGAGCCTGTATTAAGGTATCAATAACTGACTCCGAGAAGCCACGCTTTGATAGAATCAAGCGTTCAATCTCCATGCAGTCAGCCTCAGAGAAATTAGATTTGGATGATTGAAAGGACCCTGAATTAGAAGGTCCTGCCTCAGAGGCAGAGACCATGGTGGACAGGACGACATGTCCACTAGGTCTGCATACCAGGTCCTGCGTGGCCATGCAGGCGCTATCAGAATCACCGATGCTCTCTCCTGTTTGATCTTGGCAATCAGTCAAGGAAGCATCGGAAATGGTGGAAACACATAAGCCATGTTGAAGACCCAAGGGGCTGTCAGAGCATCTATCAGCACCGCTCCCGGGTCCCTGGACCTGGATCCGTAACAAGGAAGCTTGGCGTTCTGGCGAGACGCCATGAGATCCAGATCTGGTTTGCCCCAACGATGAATCAGTTGAGTGAAGACCTCCGGGTGAAGTTCCCACTCCCCCGGATGAAAAGTCTGGCGACTTAGAAAATCCGCCTCCCAATTCTCCACGCCTGGGATGTAGATCGCTGACAGGTGGCAAGAGTGAGACTCTGCCCAGCGAATTATCTTTGAGACTTCCAACATTGCTAGGGAACTCCTGGTTCCCCCTTGATGGTTGATGTAAGCCACAGTCGTGATGTTGTCCGACTGAAATCTGATGAACCTCAGAGTTGCTAACTGAGGCCAAGCTAGAAGAGCATTGAGTATTGCTCTCAACTCCAGAATATTTATTGGGAGGAGTTTCTCCTCCTGAGTCCATAATCTCTGAGCCTTCAGGGAGTTCCAGACTGCGCCCCAACCTAGAAGGCTGGCATCTGTTGTTATAATCGTCCAATCTGGCCTGCGAAAGGTCATACCCATGGACAGATGGACCCGAGAAAGCCACCAGAGAAGATAATCTCTGGTCTCTTGGTCCAGATTTAGCAGAGGGGACAAATCTGAGTAATCCCCATTCCACTGACTTAGCATGCATAATTGCAGCGGTCTGAGATGCAGGCGCGCAAATGGCACTATGTCCATTGCCGCTACCATTAAGCCGATTACTTCCATGCACTGAGCCACTGACGGGTGTGGAATGGAATGAAGGACACGGCAAGCATTTAGAAGTTTTGATAACCTGGACTCCGTCAGGTAAATTTTCATCTCTACAGAATCTATAAGAGTCCCTAGAAAGGAGACTCTTGTAAGTGGTGATAGAGAACTCTTTTCCACGTTCACTTTCCACCCATGCAACCTCAGAAATGCTAGAACTATCTCTGTATGAGACTTGGCCATTTGAAAGCTTGACGCCTGTATCAGGATGTCGTCTAGATACGGAGCCACCGCTATGCCTCGCGGTCTTAGAACCGCCAGAAGTGAGCCCAGAACCTTTGTAAAGATTGTCGGGGCCGTAGCCAACCCGAAGGGAAGAGCTACAAACTGGTAATGCCTGTCTAGAAAGGCAAATCTTAGGTACCGATAATGATTTTTGTGAATCAGTATATGAAGGTAGGCATCCTTTAAGTCTACTGTGGTCATGTATTGACCCTCTTGGATCATGGGTAGGATGGTTCGAATAGTTTCCATTTTGAATGATGGAACTCTTAGGAATTTGTTTAAGATTTTTAGGTCTAAGATTGGTCTGAAGGTTCCCTCTTTCTTGGGAACCACAAACAGATTTGAGTAAAACCCTTGCCCTTGTTCCGTCCGCGGAACTGGGTGGATCACTCCCATTACTAAGAGGTCTTGCACACAGCGTAGAAATGCCTCTTTCTTTATTTGGTTTGCTGATAACCTTGAAAGATGAAATCTCCCTTGTGGAGGAGATGCTTTGAAGTGCAGAAGATATCGCTGAGATATGATCTCCAACGCCCAGGGATCCTGGACATCTCTTGCCCAAGCCTGGGCGAAGATAGTCTGCCCCCCACTAGATCCGTTTCCGGATAGGGGGCCCTCTCTTCATGCTGTCTTAGGGGCAGAAGAAGGCTTTCTGGCCTGCTTGCCCTTATTCCAGGACTGGTTAGTTTTCCAGCCCTGTCTATAACGAGCAACAGGTCCTTCCTGTTTTGAAGCAGAGGAAGTTGATGCAGCTCCTGCCTTGAAGTTACGAAAGGCACGAAAATTAGACTGTTTGGCCTTTGACTTGGCCCTGTCCTGAGGAAGAGTATGACCCTTACCCCCAGTAATGTCAGCAATAATTTCTTTCAAGCCGGGCCCGAATAAGGTCTGCCCTTTGAAAGGAATATTAAGCAATTTAGATTTAGAAGTCACGTCAGCTGACCAGGATTTAAGCCATAGCGCTCTGCGCGCCTGGATGGCGAATCCGGAGTTCTTAGCCGTTAGTTTGGTCAAATGTACAACGGCATCAGAAACAAATGCATTAGCTAGCTTAAGTGCTTTAAGCTTGGCCATAATCTCATACAATGGAGCTGTGCGAATGGCCTCTTCCAGAGACTCAAACCAGAATGCCGCAGCAGCAGTGACAGGCGCAATGCATGCAAGGGTCTGTAAGATAAAACCTTGTTGAACAAACATTTTCTTAAGGTAACCTTCTAATTTTTTATCCATTGGATCCGAAAAAGCACAGCTGTCCTCCACCGGGATAGTGGTACGCTTAGCTAAAGTAGAAACTGCTCCCTCCACCTTAGGGACCGTCTGCCATAAGTCTCGTGTGGTGGCGTCTATTGGGAACATTTTTCTAAATATCGGAGGTGGGGAAAAGGGCACACCGGGTCTATCCCACTCCTTGCTAATAATTTCTGTAAGCCTTTTAGGTATAGGAAAAACGTCAGTACACACCGGTACCGCAAAGTATCTATCCAACCTACATACTTTCTCTGGAATTGCAACCGTGTTACAATCATTCAGAGCCGCTAATACCTCCCCTAGCAATACGCGGCGGTTCTCAAGCTTAAATTTAAAATTAGAAATCTCTGAATCCGGTCTCCCTGGATCAGATCCGTCACCCACAGAATGAAGCTCTCCGTCCTCATGTTCTGCAAATTGTGACGCAGTATCAAACATGGCTCTCACATCATCAGCGCGCTCTGTCCTTAACCCAGAGCTATCGCGCTTGCCTCTTAATTCAGGCAATTTAGATAATACCTCTGTCATAACAGCAGCCATGTCTTGCAAAGTGATTTGTATGGGTCTCTCTGATGCACTTGGGGCCACAATATCACTCGCCTCCTGAGCGGGAGGCGAAGGTACTGACACGTGAGGAGAGTTAGTCGGCATAACTTCCCCCTCGTTGTCTGGTGATAATTTCTTTACAGATATAGATTGACTTTTATTCAAAGTGACATCAATACATTTAGTACACATATTTCTGTGGGGCTCCACATTGGCCTTCAAACATAGTGAACAAACAGATTCATCTGTGTCAGACATGTTTAAACAGACTCGCAATGAGACTAGCAAGCTTGGAAAATCCTTTCAAATAAATTTACAAGCAATATAAAAAAACGCTACTGCGCCTTTAAGAAGCACAAAAAAAAACCTCACAGTTGAAATAACAATGAACCAAATCAGTTATAGCAACCAAATTTTCACAGTAAATGTATTAAGATAGAAAAGTATTGCACCCACTAGCAAATGGATGATTAACCCCTTAATACCCAAAAACGGATAATCAATTTAACAATTAACATTTTTATTACAGTCAAACACACTGTCACAGGTCTGCTGTGACTGATTACCTCCCTCAAAATGACTTTTGAAGACCCCTGAGCTCTCTAGAGACGTCCTGGATCAAGGAGGAAGAAGCAGGAAGACTGAAACTGAATTTTTACTGTGCAAGAAAGCGCTAAAATAGGCTCCTCCCACTCCTATTACAACAGTGGGAAACCTTAGTTAATCGTTTCTATATAGAAATAAACAACAGCCATGTGGAAAATCATGCCCCAAAAGATTTATCACCAAAGTACCTCACAAAAAACGAATAACATGCCAGTAAACGTTTTAAACATACACTTTAAAAGTTAGGTAGTGTTATTAATAAGCCTGCTACCAGTCGCTTCTACTGCAGTTAAGGCTTATACAATACTTCAGTATTAACAGTATTTTCTTAGTCAAATTCCATTCCTTAGAAAATTACTTATTGTACATACATTCATCAGCCTGATACCAGTCGCTGCTGCATTTAAGGCTGTACTTACATTACATCGGTATCAGCAGTATTTTCTTAGTCAATTCCATTCCTTAGAAAATTAATTTACTGCACATACCTTGTTTGCAGGATTCCCCACATGCTATTCCCTTTCTGAAAGTTACCCCACTCCTCAGAATGTGCGAGAACAGCCAGTGGATCTTAGTTACTTCTGCTAAGATCATAGAAAAACGCAGGCAGATTCTTCTTCTAAATACTGCCTGAGAACAAACAGCACACTCCGGTGCCATTTAAAATAACAAACTTTTGATTGAAGAAATAAACTAAGTATAAAAAACACCACAGACCTCTCACAACGACCTATCTAGTTGAGTTGCAAGAGAATGACTGGGTATGACATGTGAGGGGAGGAGCTATATAGCAGCTCTGCTTGGGTGATCCTCTTGCAACTTCCTGTTGGGAAGGAGATATAATCCCATAAGTAATGGATGACCCGTGGACTGAATACACTTAAAGGGACACTCAGATTAAATAAAATTTTCATGATTCAGATACAGCATGTAATTTTAAACAACTTTCCAATTTACTTCCATTAAAAAAAATGTGAACAGTCTTTTATATTTACAATTTTTGAGTCACCAGATCCTACTGAGCATGTGCAAGAATTCACAGACTATACGTATATGCATTTGTGATTGGCTGATAGCTGTCACATGGTACAAGGGGAGTGGAAATATACATAACTTTGAAATTTGTTATAAAAAAATCTACTACTCATTTGAAGTTCCGACTAAGTGCTATTACATTGTCTTGTTATCTTGCATTTGTTGATTATGCAAATCTAATGTGTTGATTGGTCCTTTAACAAGAGAAAAAGGTGTGCATGTGCTCATCTTTGGGAGCAGGCAAAGAGAATGAACTGGCCACAAACTCCCCTGATTAAAGCAGAAATGCCAGTCAAGAGGTGACAAGCAGAGTTGGTGTCTTCAAACTTCACTTTCTGGCTACCACATATTTTTCACATATAACAGAACCTACAATTTATATGAATATTATATATATGATATATAATAAAAAAATTACCCTTGCACAGCAAGTACACATAGGAGAGTATATACTGTATGTGTATGTGTTTACATGTGTTTTACTCTTCACCTTTCATCTTTCTCTGCATATAAAAACACATAATTTATGACAGTAATAAATATGTGGGGGAAATTGAAACATATTTTGACTCTTCCACAATCAAAAAGGATGAGGGGGTACAATTAACTCCTTTTAAAAGAGAAGACTATATCCCAGTCTGAAAACAAAGGGTTAAAGAAATGTTTTCACATGAAATCAGCAGGTTGGCAGACACAGCACCTTGAAACAAGAACACTGCACTTTGATAACTAAAAAAAGGATATAATTAACAAAAAAAAAAAGTTCAAAATAGTTTATTTTTAGCCATGCCCCTGAAAACCTAGCCATGCCTCCTGAACACCTAGCCATGCCTCTGAACACCTAGTCATGCCCCCTTAATACCTTGCCAAACCCCTGTAATGCCCATCTCCTCCAGTGGAACACCTGTGACTCCTCTGCCCACCCTGATTCCACCCGAGACCCTTACTGAAACATTGCCAATCCCTCCACTATTTTAAGTTCTCTAACTGTCCCTTTGTCCTACTTATTCCTTGATACAGGTTTTATTATTGATGGCGTGTACATTACATATTCATCACTTTGGGTGCATTTGATTAAAAGTGGACAGGCTTCTCCTCCTAAGTAACAAGCAGTTAAAGGGACAGTCAAGTCCAAAAAAAACTTTCATTTTTCAAATAGGGCATGTAATTTTAAACAACTTTCCAATTTACTTTTATAAACAATTTTGCTTTGTTCTCTTGGTATTCTAGTTGAAAGCAAACCTAGGGAGGCACATATGATAATTTCTAATCCCTTGAAGGCCGCCTCTATTTTATTTACTTTTCACAGCAGGGGAGAGCAAGGTCATGTAGGCCATATAGATAGCATTGTGATCACGCTTGTGGCTAGTGGCAGACACTGCACTAATTGGCTAAAATGCAACTATATGCAAAATAACTAAAAGTCATGTGATTAGGGGAGGTCAGAAGATGCTTAAATACAAGTTAGTCACAGAAGTAAAAAGTGTATTAATATAACAGTGTTGGTTTTGCAAAAAACTGGGGAATGGGTAATAAAGGGATTATCTATCTTTTTAAACAACAAAAATTCTGGTGTTGACTGTCCCTTTAAGTGAGGACATTTCAGTTTGTCAACAGGAGAGTTAATCATTGTGTGTGAATTACCAGCAAGGTGAGATTAAATGTCAACTGTTAGACTGTGGGAAATAAAAATGAGATAAACAATATAAAATTTGAAGGGAGGTTAAGATGATTTTTGCCCATACAAATGCCCTTTTCGGGGCAATTGGTAGATTAGTTTTTTTTATTTGGGGGGGGTTAATGTACGGGGGTATTTGATTTATTTAAGTTGCAAAAGAGCTTTTCACTTTAGGGCAATGCCCTACAAAAGGCCATTTTAAGGACTATTGGCAGTTTATTTAGAGAGCTTTTTTTATTTTGGGGTGGGTTTTTATTTAACGTAGGTTAATAGAATAGGAATATTTGGTGGTGATGTGTGGGGATGGCAGTTTAGCGGTTATTAGACTAGGGGCTTATGTTAGGTTTGTGTAAACCTTTTTCTCCATAGAGTTCAATGGGGAATGCGAAAATGCGATAGCGATTTCGCAATCACAGGTGTTAGGTTTGTGCAGTATGCGGCTTACCGCACAAGAAAAGAACGTTTTATGGTGACTTGTAATGGCAGCACAATGGAAATAGGTATGGCCCCATTTTGCGTGGAGTGTATGCAACGGGTTTACCGCACAACTTGTAATCCGGGCCATCATAAATTAATGTTACTGGTTTAGTATAAGAAACTGCATTCAAAAGTATTACACACTCTTCGTCAATATTGTATCAATTAGCTGTAATGTTTTACTTTCTCTATGACACATATTTTAAATCCATTAAAGGAATACTAAACCCAAATTGTTTCTTTCATGATTCAGATAATTTTTCTTCATTCTCTAGCTATCTTAATTTAAAAAGCACAAATGTAAAACTTAGGAGCCAAACCATTTTTGGTTCAGAACCTGGGTTATGCTTGCTTATTGGTGGCTAAATGTAGCCACCAGTAAGCAAGCCCTATCCAGGGGGCTGAGCCTAAAATGGGACGGCTCCTAAGTAAATTAGAAAGTTGCTTAAAATTGCATGCTCTATCTGAATCATGAAAGAAAAATATTTGGGTTTAGTATCTACAATAGAATTTTTATTGTTTTAAAAGATAGATAATCCCTTTATTACTCATTCCCCAGTTTTGCATAACCAACACAGTTATATTAATATACTTTTTGCCTCTGTGATTATCTTGTATCTAAGAACCTTCTGACAGCCCCCTGATCACATGACTGTGACTATTTATTATCTATTGACTTGCATTAAGCATTGTGTTGTGCTAAATCTTAAATAACGTTCTGTGCTCCTACACAGTGTTATCTATATGGCCCACGTGAACTATCAAGTCTTTTGTTGTGAAAAGCCATTTAAAAAGTATGTGATTAGAGGCAGCCCTCAAGGGCTTAGAAATTAGCACATGAGCCTACCTATGTTTAGTTTCAACTAAGAATACCAAGAGAAAAGAGCAAATTTGAAGATAAAAGTAAATTGAAAAGTTGATTACAATTAAATGTCCTATCTGAATAATGAAAGTTTAATTTTGACTAGACTGTCCCTTTAAGTCCTATGGCAGTGATGGCGAACCATGGCACTCCAGATGTTTCAGAACTACATTTCCCATGATGCTTTGGCACTCTGAAGTCCAGTAAAGCATCATGGGAAATGTAGTTCATTTGGAGTGCCAAGGTTCGCCATCACTGTCCTATGGAAACCCCTGAGAAAAGCATGAAAAAACTACATCATATAGCTGTATATGCTGTTCCTTTTATATAACATATGAAATGTAAACCAATTAAACGGATACAAAGGTCAAACTTGAAATGTGCATAAATGCATTTAAATTTGAAATAGATGCATTTTTGTAATATACTTCCATTAGCAAAAATGCATCTAGTAAAAATTATTACTGTTTTTTTTTAGGCATAGACAAGTATCCTGTGAGGGTTTGTGCTTCAGTATTCAAGCTCAGAGAGCTGAAGATAGTGTGTATTGCTTCTGTGTCATACTAGCCACCATTGACTCTCTGAGAACATTTGAATACTGGTGCACAGGATATGTGCGTATGCCACAGAAAAACAGCAATAACTTTTACTAGAAGCATTTTTGCTAATGGAAGTGTATTGTAAAAATGCTTCTATTTCACATTTAAATAAATTCATGCACATTTCAATTTTGATCTTTCAATCCCTTTAATTGGTTTAAATTTCATATGTGATATAACAGGAACATCATGCATAAAGCTATATGATGTCATTTTTTCATCCTTTTCTCAGGGCTTTTTTTTTCCACAGGGGTTTCCATAGGCCTTAATGGATTGAAAATATATGTGGCAAGGAGAAAGTAAAACATGGCAGATAATTGATACAATATTGATGAAGACTGTGTCTTAAATTGCCACACTTTATTAGATTGGGATATTAAAGGGGCAGTCTAGTCCTAAATAAACTTTAATGATTCAGATAGGGCATGTCATTTTAAGCAACTTTCCAATTTACATTTATCACCAATTTTGCTTTGTTCTCTTGGTATTCTTAGTTGAAAGCTAAACCTACGAGGTTTATATGCTAATTTCTTAGATCTTGAAGGCCGCCTCTTATCTGAAGGCATTTTGATAGTTTTTTTACCACTAGAGGGTGTTAGTTCATGTGTGTCATATAGATAACACTGTGCTCACGCACATGGAGTTACCTAGGAGTCAGCACTGATTGGCTAAACTGCAAGTCTGTCAAAAGAACTGAAATAAAGGGCAGTTTGCAGAGGCTTAGATACAAGATAATCACAGAGGTAAAAAGTGTATTAATATAATTGTGTTGGTTATGCAAATTTAGGGAATGGGTAATAAAGGGATCATCTATCTTTAAAAACAATACAAATTCTGGTGTAGACTGTCCCTTTAATGATAAGGAAGCAAAAAAAAAAATAAAGTAACACTACACCCAAAAAATTTCTTTCATGATTCAAGTAGAGAAACAGAATTTATGCTTACCTGATAAATTACTTTCTCCAACGGTGTGTCCGGTCCACGGCGTCATCCTTACTTGTGGGAATATCTCTTCCCCAACAGGAAATGGCAAAGAGTCCCAGCAAAAGCTGGCCATATAGTACCTCCTAGGCTCCGCCCACCCCAGTCATTCGACCGACGGACAGGAGGAAAAAACAGGAGAAACTATAGGGTGCCGTGGTGACTGTAGTTAGAGAAAATAATTCATCAAACCTGATAAAAAAACCAGGGCGGGCCGTGGACCGGACACACCGTTGGAGAAAGTAATTCATCCTTACTTGTGGGAACCAATACCAAAGCTTTAGGACACGGATGAAGGGAGGGAGCAAATCAGGTTACCTAAACGGAAGGCACCACGGCTTGCAAAACCTTTCTTCCAAAAATAGCCTCCGAAGAAGCAAAAGTATCAAATTTGTAAAATTTGGCAAAAGTGTGCAGTGAAGACCAAGTCGCTGCCTTACATATCTGATCAACAGAAGCCTCGTTCTTAAAGGCCCATGTGGAAGCCACAGCCCTAGTAGAGTGAGCTGTGATTCGTTCAGGAGGCTGCCGTCCGGCAGTCTCGTAAGCCAATCGGATGATGCTTTTCAGCCAAAAGGAAGAGAGGTAGAAGTCGCTTTTTGACCTCTCCTTTTACCAGAATAGACGACAAACAGAGAAGATGTTTGTCTGAACTCTTTTGTAGCTTCTAAATAGAATTTTAAAGCACGGACTACATCTAAATTGTGTAGCAAACGTTCCTTATTTGAAACTAGATTCGGACACAAAGAAGGTACAACTATCTCCTGGTTAATATTTTTGTTGGAAACAACCTTTGGAAGAAAACCAGGCTTGGTACGCAAAACAACCTTATCTGAATGGAACACCAGATAGGGCGGAGTACACTGCAGAGCAGATAACTCAGAAACTCTTCTAGCAGAAGAAATAGCAACCAAAAACAAAATTTTCCAAGATAACAACTTAATATCTATGGAATGTAAAGGTTCAAACGGAACCCCTTGGAGAACTGAAAGAACTAGATTTAAACTCCAGGGAGGAGTCAAAGGTCTGTAAACAGGCTTGATCCTAACCAGAGCCTGAACAAATGCTTGAACATCTGGCACAGCTGCCAGTCGTTTGTGTAGTAAGACAGATAAAGCAGAAATCTGTCCCTTTAGAGAACTCGCTGATAATCCTTTATCCAAACCTTCTTGTAGAAAGGAAAGGATCTTAGGGATTTTGATCTTATTCCATGGGAATCCCTTGGATTCACACCAGCAGATATATCTTTTCCATATTTTATGGTAAATTTTTCTAGTTACCGGTTTTCTGGCTTGAACCAGAGTATCTATCACAGAATCTGAAAACCCACGCTTTGATAGAATCAAGCGTTCAATTTCCAAGCCGTCAGCTGGAGGGAGACCAGATTTGGATGTTCGAATGGACCCTGTACAAGAAGGTCCTGTCTCAAAGGTAGCTTCCATGGTGGAACCGATGACATATTCACCAGGTCTGCATACCAAGTCCTGCGTGGCCACGCAGGAGCTATCAAGATCACCGAGGCCCTCTCCTGCTTGATCCTGGCTACCAGCCTGGGAATGAGAGGAAACGGTGGAAACACATAAGCTAGGTTGAAGGTCCAAGGCGCTACTAGTGCATCCACTAGAGTCGCCTTGGGATCCCTGGATCTGGACCCGTAGCAAGGAACCTTGAAGTTCTGACGAGACACCATCAGATCCATGTCTGGAATGCCCCATAATTGAGTTAATTGGGCAAAGATTTCCGGGTGAAGTTCCCACTCCCCCGGATGGAATGTCTGACGACTCAGATAATCCGCCTCCCAGTTTTCCACTCCTGGGATGTGGATCGCAGATAGGTGGCAGGAGTGATCCTCTGCCCATTCTATTATTTTGGTCACTTCTCTCATCGCCAGGGAACTCCTTGTTCCCCCCTGATGATTGATATAAGCAACAGACGTCATGTTGTCTGATTGGAATCTTATAAATTTGGCCTTTGCTAGTTGAGGCCAAGCCCTGAGAGCATTGAATATCGCTCTCAGTTCCAGAATGTTTATCGGGAAAAGAGACTCTTCCTGAGACCATAGTCCCTGAGCTTTCAGGGATTCCCAGACCGTGCCCCAGCCCGCTAGACTGGCGTTGGTCGTGACGATGACCCACTCTGGTCTGCGGAAGCTCATTCCCTGGGACAGGTGGTCCAGGGTTAGCCACCAACGGAGTGAGTCTCTGGTCTTCTGATCTACTTGAATCACTGGAGACAAGTCTGTATAGTCCCCATTCCACTGTTTCAGCATGCACAGTTGTAATGGTCTTAGATGAATTCGCGCAAAAGGAACTATGTCCATTGCTGCAACCATCAACCCTACTACTTCCATGCACTGAGCTACGGAAGGACGTGGAATAGAATGAAGAACTTGACAAGCGTTTAGAAGTTTTGACTTTCTGACTTCTGTCAGGAAAATCCTCATTTCTAAAGAATCTATTATTGTTCCCAAGAAAGGAACTCTTGTCGACGGAGACAGGGAACTTTTTTCTATGTTCACCTTCCATCCGTGAGATCTAAGAAAGGCCAGAACGATGTCTGTGTGAGTATCAGAATGTCGTCCAAGTAAGGTACTACTGCAATGCCCCTTGGTCTTAGAACCGCTAGAAGGGACCCGAGTACCTTTGTGAAAATCCTTGGAGCAGTGGCTAACCCGAATGGGAGGGCCACAAACTGGTAATGTTTGTCCAGAAAGGCGAACCTTAGGAACTGATGATGATCCTTGTGGATAGGAATATGTAGATACACATCCTTTAGGTCCACGGTAGTCATAAATTGACCTTCCTGGATTGTAGGTAGAATCATTCGAATGGTCTCCATTTTGAACGATGGAACCCTGAGAAATTTGTTTAGAATCTTTAAATCAAGAATTGGTCTGAAAGTTCCCTCTTTTTTGGGAACTACAAACAGATTTGAGTAAAATCCGATTCCCTGTTCCGCCGTTGGAACTGGGTGTATCACTCCCATTTTTAACAGGTCTTCTACACAATGTAAGAATGCCTGTCTCTTTATTTGGTTTGAGGATAAGTGAGACATGTGGAACCTTCCCCTTGGGGGTAGTTCCTTGAATTCCAGAAGATAACCCTGAGAGACTATTTCTAGTGCCCAGGGATCCTGAACATCTCTTGCCCAAGCCTGAGCAAAGAGAGAGAGTCTGCCCCCTACTAGATCCGGTCCCGGATCGGGGGCTACTCCTTCATGCTGTTTTGTTAGCAGCAGCAGGCTTCTTGGCCTGCTTACCCTTGTTCCAGCCTTGCATCGGTTTCCAGGCTGGTTTGGTTTGTGAAGCATTACCCTCTTGTTTAGAGGATGTGGAATTAGAGGCCGGTCCATTCCTGAAATTGCGAAAGGAACGAAAATTAGACTTATTCTTGGCTTTGAAAGGCCTATCTTGTGGGAGGGCGTGGCCCTTTCCCCCAGTGATGTCTGAGATAATCTCTTTCAATTCTGGCCCAAAGAGAGTTTTACCCTTGAAGGAGATATTAAGCAATTTTGTCTTGGAAGATACATCCGCTGACCAAGACTTTAGCCAAAGCGCTCTGCGCGCCACAATTGCAAACCCTGAATTTTTTGCCGCTAATCTAGCTAATTGCAAAGCGGCATCTAAAATAAAAGAATTAGCCAACTTGAGCGCGTGAACTCTGTCCATAACCTCCTCATACGGAGTCTCTCTACTGAGCGACTTTTCTAGTTCCTCGAACCAGAACCACGCTGCTGTAGTGACAGGAACAATGCACGAAATGGGTTGCAGGAGGTAACCTTGCTGTACAAAAATCTTTTTAAGCAAACCCTCCAATTTTTTATCCATAGGATCTTTGAAAGCACAATTATCCTCAATAGGAATAGTAGTGCGCTTGTTTAGAGTAGAAACTGCCCCCTCGACCTTAGGGACTGTCTGCCATAAGTCCTTTCTGGGGTCGACCATAGGAAATAATTTCTTAAATATAGGAGGGGGGACAAAAGGTATGCCGGGCTTCTCCCACTCCTTATTCACTATGTCCGCCACCCGCTTGGGTATAGGAAAAGCGTCGGGTTGCACCTCTAGGAACTTGTCCATCTTGCATAATTTTTCTGGAATGACCAGGTTGTCACAATCATCCAGCGTAGATAACACCTCCTTAAGCAGTGTGCGGAGATGCTCTAATTTAAATTTAAATGTCACAACATCAGGTTCAGCTTGTTGAGAAATTTTTCCTGAATCTGAAATTTCCCCATCTGACAAAACCTCCCTCATGGCCCCTTCAGATTGGTGTGAGGGTATGACGGAGCAATTATCATCAGCGCCCTCCTGCTCTTCAGTGTTTAAAACAGAGCAATCGCGCTTTCTCTGATATGTAGGCATTTTGGATAAAATATTTGCTATGGAGTTATCCATTACTGCCGTCAATTGTTGCATAGTAATAAGCATTGGCGCGCTAGAAGTACTTGGGGCCTCCTGCGTGGGCAAAACTGGCGTAGACACAGAAGGAGATGATGTAGAACTATGTCTACTCCCTTCATCTGATGAAACATCTTGGGCAATTTTACTATCTGTGGCAGCACTGTCCTTACTTTGTTTGGACGCTATGGCACAATTATCACACAATTTTGAAGGGGGAGACACATTGACTTTCATATATATAGAACATAGCTTATCTGAAGGTACAGACATGTTAAACAGGCTTAAACTTGTCAATAAAGCACAAAAACCGTTTTAAAACAAAAACGTTACTGTCTCTTTAAATTTTAAACAGTGCACACTTTATTACTGAATATGTGAAAAAGTATGAAGGAATTGTTCAAAATTTACCAAATTTTCACCACAGTGTCTTAAAGCATTAAAAGTATTGCACACCAAATTTCAGAGCTTTAACCCTTAAAATAACGAAACCGGAGCCGGTTACAGTTTTAACCCCTCTACAGTCCCAGCTACAGCCTTTGCTGCGACTTTACCAAACCCAGGGGGGAATACGATACCAAATGAAGCCTTCTAGGAACCTTTCCAACTACTTTCAGATCCACACACATGCATCTGCATGTCTTGCTCTCAAAAGTAACTGCGCAGTAATGGCGCGAAAATGAGGCTCAGTCTACAACTGGGAAGGCCCTTCCTGACTGGAAAGGTGTCTAACTCAGTGCCTGACGTTAAAAAACGTTCCCCAAGCTTATAAGTGTGAATTTCAAGCATAAACATATATAAAATGCTCAAATAAAGCAATCGATTTTGCCCATAAAAGTGTCTACCAGTTTTACAGCCCATATTAAGCCCTTTATTCTGTTTGAGACTAAGAAAATGGCTTACCGGTCCCCATGAGGGGAAATGACAGCCTTCCAGCATTACACAGTCTTGTTAGAAATATGGCTAGTCATACCTTAAGCAGAAAAGTCTGCTAACTGTTTCCCCCAACTGAAGTTACTTCATCTCAACAGTCCTATGTGGAAACAGCAAACGATTTTAGTTACTGCTGCTAAAATCATCTTCCTCTCACAAACAGAACTCTTCATCTTTTTCTGTTTCAGAGTAAATAGTACATACCAGCACTATTTTAAAATAACAAACTCTTGATAGTAGAATAAAAAACTACAACTAAACACCACATACTCTTAACCATCTCCGTGGAGATGTTGCCTGTGCAACGGCAAAGAGAATGACTGGGGTGGGCGGAGCCTAGGAGGGACTATATGGACAGCTTTGCTGTGACTCTTTGCCATTTCCTGTTGGGGAAGAGATATTTCCCACAAGTAAGGATGACGCCATGGACCGGACACACCAATGTTGGAGAAAAACAATTTTAAACATCATTCCAATTTACTTACATTATCTAGTTTGCTTCATTATTTAGATATCCTGTGTTGAAGAAATAGCAATGCACATGGGTGAGCCAATCATATGAGGCATCTATGTTCAGCAACCAATCAGCATCTACTGAGCATATCTAGATATGCTTTTCAGCACAGTATATCAAGAGAATAAAGCAAATTAGATAATAGAAGTAAATTAAAAAGATGTTTAAAATTGCATGCTCTTTCTAAATCATAAAAGAAACATTTGGGTTTCATGTCCCTTTAAGTCTAAAGTATTGTTTTCACATGGCAAATGCTAATGGATTGGAATGGGCCTCTAAGGTTTATGATACCCAGAAAAAATGAGAATATAAGTTGTCACTTACACACGCCTGAACCACTGTTGGCGTTTGTACTGTATTTGTATATACAATTCTACAAAGCAGTACTGTGTAAAAAATTAAAATGCAACTTTTAAGAATTTAATGGGACCTTCTAAAGAAAACATTGCATGCTCTTATTTGTTAAAACATTTACTTTTGCAACAGGGCCCTAAGATAACTGTGTTTAACCTCTGCAAAGAGGTTAAACACATGTTAAGTCCCACCAAGAAACTGCCCCAGAGGAGGACATGTCTGGTCAACCAATCAGAAGAAGCAGTCACAAGACCATACCAATCACTGGTTGTGTTCTTGAATTGCAAGGCCTATATCTCCCAAGTATGACTTTACCTATGCATTTAACTTTTTTGCAAAGGTTAAAGCCATAGTTACCCAGGGTATGTAAAGTAATTATTTTAATAAATTAGCAAAAGGAAATTAATACTCTAATTTGACTGTTACAGGATACAGATAATCCTTCTCAAGTATGTTTAGTTATTGTCTATTTATTGTAAGTTCCACCACTTTAGACTATGGGGTCCATTTATCATTGTGCTGACGGACATGATCCGCTATAGTGAACCATGTCCGCCGCACATCGTTAAATGCTGACAGCATACGCTGTCAAGCACTTATCATTGCACCAACAGTTCTTGTGAACTGCTGGTGCAATACCGCCCCCTGCAGAGGGGTGTCAATCAGCCCGATCGTATTCGATTGGTTGATTTCTGTCTGCCGCCTCAGAGCAGGCGGACAGGTTATGGGGCAGCGGTCTTTAGACCGCTGCTTCATAACTTGTGTTTCTGGCGAGCCTTTAGGGGGCATTCGGAGCTTGATAAATAGACCCCTATAAATCAATCATTTACTATTTTTGCCTAGATCAATTAAAACATTCTACACAGACAATCACTTTGGTGTACTCTCATCTTACAAATACATTTACCTTAGAACCTTCAATTTGCTTTAATAGCTGGTAGAATGCTATGTTCACAATGCACTTACGTCTTATAAGACATGAAGTTTACAAAGAACCACTTGCCTACGTTTAACAATGGTCTCTTTCTAACCTAGCAGAGTAAATGGTTACGTTTTAAAATCTACTTTCATTTAACTTTTAAAATTGCAATATGGCTAAGACAAATGAGCCCAGCAAATATAAATATCTTTTAAACAGGATTGCACATTTAAAATGTGTGGTCTTTTAAACGGACATGAAACCCATTTCTTTTCCTTTCATGATTCAGATACAGCATGCAGTTGTAAACAATGTATTGATTTAGGAGTGTGCAAGAATCTGGAGCTCTATTGGGCAGCAGTTTTGCAAGAATGTTATCTAATTGCAAGAACACTAGATAGCAGCACTATTTCCTGCCATGTAGTGCTTCAGGGGCGCGATCTGATATAGATCGTAGTTTGCGGCGCAAGCGAGGGAACCCGCGTCGCCCGCAGTTTCAGCTCGCAACTCGAGCTATCCCATATACGGCGCCGTCAGATGCTAACGTGCCGTAAGTCTGACAAACCAGCGATGTCCAGAAATCTGCGCAAGTACAAATTTCTGGCGTCGCCAGTGGTTCAGCCAATCGGATTGAACTTGAATCTGATTGGCTGATTCAATCAGCCAATCAGATTTTTCTACCTTAATTCCGATTGGCTGATAGAATCCTATCAGCCAATCGGAATTCGGCGGACGCCATCTTGGATGACGTCATTTAAAGGAACCTCATTCGTCGGGAAGTCGTCGTGCCGGAAGGATGCTCCGCGGCGGAGGAGCGAACTAAGAAGATTGAAGATGCCGATTTGCTTGAAGACATCGCCGATGGAAGAAGACTCTCTGCCGCTTGCTTCAAGACATCGCCCAGATGGATGAAGACTTCACTGCCGTTTGCTGGAACACATCGCCTGGATCGGATGAGGAGTTCTGCCCGGGTGGGTGAAGACAAGGTAGGGAGATCTTCAGGGGGGGTAGTGTTAGGTTTATTTAAGGGGGGTTTGGGTTAGATTAGGGGTATGTGGGTGGTGGGTTGTAATGTTGGGGGGTGGTATTGTGTTTTTTTTTTGCAGGCAAAAGACCAGTTTTCTTTGGGGCATGCCCCCACAAAAGGCCCTTTTAAGGGCTGGTAAGGTAAAAGAGCTTTGAACTTGCTTTAATTTAGAATAGGGTAGGGAATTTTTTTATTTTGGGGGTTTATTATTTTATTAGGGGGCTTAGAATAGGTGTAATTAGCTTAAAAATCTTGTAATCTTTTTTTTATTTTTTGTAATTTAGTTTAGTTTATTTAATTGTATTTTTAGATAGATATTTGTAGTTTATTTAATTTATTGATAGTGTAGGTGTATTTGTAACTTAGGTTAGGATTTATTTTACAGGTAATTGGGTAATTATTTTAACTAGGTAGCTATTAAATAGTTCATAACTATTTAATAGCTATTATACCTAGTTAAAATAATTAACAATTTACCTGTAAAATAAATATAAACCCTAACATAGCTATAATGTAATTATTAATTACATTGTAGCTATCTTAGGGTTTATTTTATAGGTAAGTATTTAGATTTAAATAGAAATATTTTAGTTTATAATATGAATTAGATTTATTTAATAAGAATTTAGTTAGGGGTGTTAGGGTTAGATAGAGTTAATATAGTTTATATAAATACTATAGTAACTATATTAACTATATTAACCCTAATATAATTAGGGTTAATATAGTTAATATATATAATGTAATAACTATATTAACTATAATATACTTCGGGTTAATAAAGATAATATAGCTGGCGGCGGGGTAGGTAGATTAAATTAGGGGTTAATATTTTTAATATAGATGGCGGCGGTGTAAGGGGCTCACATTAGGGGATAGATCAGTTAGATGGTGGCGGTTTTAGGGGCTCACAGTAGGGGGTTAGTTTATGTAGATGGCGACGGTTTAGGGGTTAAATACTTTATTATGGATTGCGGCGGGGGATCGCGGTTGACAGGGAGATAGACATTGCGCATGCGTTAGGTGTTAGGTTTATTTTAGCAGATTGCGGTTGACAGGGAGATAGACATTGCGCATGCGTTAGGTGTTAGGTTTATTTTAGCAGCCAGTTTAGGGAGTTACTGGGCTCCAATACTCAGCGTAAGGCTTCTTACAGCTGCTTTTTGTGGCGAGGTGAAAATGGAGTAAGATTTCTCCATTTTCGCCACGTAAGTCCTTACGCTGGATATTGGATACCAAACTGCGCGGGTTTGGTATACCTGCCTATGGCCCAAAAAACTACGGGCGACGGCAGAAATATATGCGCGTAACTTCTAGGTTACGCCGTATATAGGATACCAAACCCCCGCAAATATTGGCGTCGCCCGCTTTTGCGGGCGACGATTTTTATCGGATCGACCCCTAGATGTCTACCTAGGTATCTCTTCAACAAAGAATGTCATGGGAACAAAGTAAACTTGATCATAGAAGCTGGAAAATATTTTTTTTGGGATTCCATATCCCTTTAATTTAGTTTGTTCATATGCATTCCTCATTATAGGGTTCATTTAAATTCAAGATAATGATTTATCAACCAGCACAGAAAACTGCAGAACATTATGTTTAGTTATTATTGTATTACTATATTATACAACCATATAGCTATTAAAAGACATAGTTCATAGACAAAATGAACACTGAACCACACCACTAATTAATATAAATTACCTAAAGCACTATCCCTTTTTAAATAGCATTGCTTGCAAAAATTAATTCATAATGAGCTGTACAGGAAATCCCGTATTTACTCCCCTAAGTGATCACAGCATGTCAGCAGACTGTATATTTATTTTTATTTATACCCCCTCCCCCCCCCCCCAAACATCTTTATAACAAATTCATGTTAATTAGAAGAAAATATTTCCCAATTCAATCGTATTTGTAATTTCACAGTACCTGATATCTATTTACTGTATTGGTTTCACTCATTTACAATCTGCTAGAAACTCTTAATGACACATCATTTCTCACACAAATAAAAATAGAATTTGACTCAGCAGGTCCTAAAGCAAGGTTGCTGAAACCTTTTGAGTGTGTGCCCAAATTGCCAACTGTCTTTAGATTGCAGCACTTTTTCCTGTCATGTAGTGCTCCAGATGCGAACACGCTAACGATTTCGGTATTTCTTCAAAGAAATCACACATATAAAAGATGAAAAACTATAAAACAGGTTTGATAGATCCTCAGAGAAGCAAATAATACTTTGCCAAAGCAAAATTAAGATGTGACAGCTGAGTAACTCAGTACTGATGATGGCTTCTTTATATATTTGAATGCAGTTTTATTTTTCACTTAACCAATAATATTAATTTAGAAAATGTGTGCAATTAATAATTTAGAATGATCTTGTATAAATTTATAAAGGAACATGTTTTTTTTATTTATTTATTTATTCAACAACTAAAGTGTCATCACAGAATTCTAAAAGGCCAAATAAAACATACATTTAAAGGGACAGTCTACTCCAGAATTTTTATTGTTTTATAAGATAGATCAGTGTTTTTCAACCAGTGTGCCGTGGCACACTAGTGTGCCATGAGAGATCCTCAGGTGTGCCGCGGCAGACTGACAATCATTATGATTGTTTGTGAATGAATGTCAATATGTCATGTATAGTTTGTAGGAGGCATGACAACACAGTACAGTATATATATATATATATATATATATATATATATATATGAATGGATGGTGGTTTCCGGTGGGAGGAGTAATTCTGAGCAGAGCACACGCTGAGGGTGGCGTGCAGCGAGGAGAGTGGTGCTCAGAGTCTCTATTTTCTGACATCTCCCCGTGCAGTTGCTCCCGTTGTTGGTGTGTGTTGCACCCTAGGGAGCTGGGCTACAGCATCTAAGCCCCGGCAGGATAACCAAAAAAAACCATATTAAGGCTCCCTGGTTTGAGCCACAATTGCACTAGGAGCAATTTCAATAAAAAGGAAAGCAGCAACCCATTTTACCTATATTAACGAATAGGTGTCAAACTTTCAATCTCTCAAAGCATTAAACCCTACCCCTTGCCTACCTGGAGTGTAGTCCCCGGTTCGGACCCCCCTGGTGGGGTCGGAGTGTTGGGACAGAGGGAGAGAGGGTGCTCAGGAGTTCCGTCTGAAGATGTGGTGTGCCCGCTGCGGGGTCATTACCGTGGCCTCCTAGGGCACTGTGTCCAGCATAGTACCGGTGTCGGATCCGGAGGTGGTGGTTTCCTCCTTCTTTGTGAGCGGCAAGTCGGTCAGGAGCAGTCGGAGGGCGTTGGGCCAATCACAAGGCTCAGAGGTGTTGAGCCCTGCTGTGTGACCAATAGGAATTGGAGGTGTGTAAGGAGATACATCCACGGGAAGTCAGTGTGAACGCAGAGAAGATTCCCAGACAAACGAAGGAGCGTCAGTATCTTGCAGCAGTGCAGCACGGAGGTTAAGTGCTCAGACAGCCTGGTTTGGACGGTATATCAGGGAACTGAGATATCAATGTAACCGGAGTATCCACGCTGGAGGAAGGGCAAGTAAGGAATAAAAAAAAAAAAAAAAAGGGGCTATTGGACTTATGTTTTTCTCCACAACTGTAATATATGGACAGAATATTTGAATGTAGTATCTTTCTAAAGAGGATTGTTGGCGTCTGGCCCTGTGTTTGATATAACCTGTAGGGGAAAGGTATGGACTGAAAAGAAAACACATATAGGGGGCAGAAAAAGGAGAAAAAATGAGAAAAAAGAAAATGGGTATTTGATTGTTGTTTGATCATGCTTTATTGTATAGCGCTGAAATATGTTGATTTTTCTTTTTGTGCTCAGTAGCTATTTTTTATAATTCAATGTGTGTTATTCTCATGGTCTATACCTCCTAATTTAATTTATTTCCTTAACCTACATATTAGAAACAGAGGTAGGAGTCCTGTACAGCATTATACTGACTTTTCTTTTCTCCTCAGGATTTAAATACAAGGGAATTTATTTTTTGTTTAATTGAGGGGGGTTTTACTTATTTGGTGTAGGATTAACTTTGAACAATTAGTAATTGACCTATTGTTAGATACTACTGTGATAAATCCTAAACCATTAGCCCCATTCTGACAAATCATCTATAGTGTAAATTGTTTTTTCTGTACTAGTGTATAGACAAATTGGTGTAAGGTGATTATGTGCCAGCATTTTTTCTTTAATTCTGAATACTAGGGACAGTAGAACACTGTTGAGACTGGTGTCAGGTGCATGATATACAGCAGGCTCTTTTTTTGATTTACATTATTTGTTTTTTTTTTGCTTTTTTTTTTTTTTTGCTTTTTTGGTGTGTCTTTGTGTGTATTTGTTGTAGATATATATAGGTAGCTATTAGGAAGGTAGAAAGGGGAGGGAAGGGGGGGTCTTCACATTTGTGTAATTAGATTCATTGGGATCTATATAACCACGTACCGGTTTGCTAGGCGGTACTTAGATTTTGTATAGTTTGTTTGCACCACTTTGAATGGAAAGATATATCACCCAGGTGAAATCTGTTACACCCATAATGCCTGCGAAAGTGAAAGATAAAAAAAAGTAATAGAACAGTTGACACCAGTTTAGATTGCACTATGGAACCTAGTAAGAGTGTACTTGATATGCAAGACCTTACAGCCAAACTTCTAGAAGTATTTTCTCCCCAATTTGAAGCAATTAAAAAAGAATTAGGGTCTATTTCTACTGAAATAGTTACTCTATCAGCTGAAGTGAGACTTTTTTCAACTAGATTAACAGAGGCCGAGTCCAGAATCTCTGACTTGGAAGATCAGACCCACACATCGGCAGAGATTATACATAAACAAGATACTAAAATTAGAAATATGCAGCTTCGCCTGGAGGATCTAGAAGATTGCGCCCGGCGTAACAATATTAGACTAGTTGGCCTACCGGAATCACTAGAGTTTGAAGACCTGTTAAAATTTACTTCTACTACACTCCCCTTGGCTCTAGGGATGCCCCCTCAAGCAGTACCACTTACAATTGAACGAGCTCATAGACTGGGCCCCAAGAAAGACTCCTTGGATGGAGCTCCAAAAAATAGAGTATGTATATTTAAACTCTTAAAATACCAAGACAAGATTGAACTTATGAGACTTTTCAAAAGATCAGAACCGCTTCTATTTGGAAATAGTAGAATTTTAATGTTTCAGGATTTTTCCTCTGAGACTTCTTCGAGGAGAAGAGCTATGGCACTGCATTGTACACAACTTATAAATAAGGGAATAAAAGCGCAGATGATTTATCCAGCTCGAATTATAGTGGAAGACCGGGGTATTAGACGCTCATTCGAGGAGGTCTCAGAGGTTAAAAAATATATAGAAACTCTGTAATTAGAAGGTAGATTCACCCTGCTGTGTAAATAGGAGATGGGTGAAAATATGTCTGGAAGAGTTATAAGATATATGCAAAATTTGATCCTGTTCTTAGACAAGGCTAGCGTAATTGCTATATGTATATGTTGTGTGTTGTCCTATGTTGTAGAGATATATTTGGTGTGGTGTTTTTTTTTGTTTTTTTTTCTCTCTCCCTCTCCTCCTCCTCTCTCTCCTTCTCCCCTTGCCCCCCCATTATATGTGTATTATTAGCAAGGTATGTTAATTCTGGTCGCTCAGGGCAGTGCTTCTATACATGTTCCAATCAGAGGGATTTTTGAAAGACTGATGATGGATGGGTGAGGGAATTAAAGTATTATCCTGGAATATTGGGGGAATAACTTCCCCCATTAAGCGTAAACTAGTTATTAAAAAATTAGCTAGTCACAATCCGGATTTAGTCCTTTTACAGGAGACCCATCTTAACCAGCATGAAACAGCGAAATTGAAGATAAAGTGGGTAGGGGCAGTCATCTCTACAGATAGTTGTGCCAGAAAATGTGGGTTAGCTATCCTGTTACATAAGGATCTTGATTATAAGATAATTAAAGTAGAAATAGATGACGCGGCTAGGTATATTCTGCTTCAAATCCAACTAAAAAATGTCAAACTGGTGATTTGTAATATATATGCCCCAAATAAGTTCTCTAGAGAATTTTGGGAGAACTTAAAGTTGAAATTATTTCCTTATGCCTCTGAGAACTTAATTCTAGGAGGAGATTTTAATGCAACTCTTTGTCCTATTTTGGATAGATTTTTTTAAAAAAATATTGCAGTACATAATAGAAACGCAAAATTTTGAAAACAATTGTGCTTGAGATTAAAACTAGTAGATGTTTGGCGGCTAAAAAATCCTGACAAGTTGCTATATTCATGTGAGTCTAAAGCACATGGAACATTTTCAAGAATAGATCTTTTTTTAATTTCAGAAACATTATCACTTCAGGAATTAGAAGCCGAAATAGGGGAAATTAGTATATCAGATCATGCTATTATTTCCTTATTTTTCATAGCAGGTAATAAAGAAAGGAGTAAAATACTTAGATTTATTTTTCCTTGTTATCTGTATAATAACCCTAAATTTGTTAATTATATGAAAGCCTCTTGGCAGCGTTATTATGCTGAAAATTCAAATTATATTAACAAGATCGATATTTGTTGGGAAGCTTTTAAAGCTGTATTAAGGGGTGAAATTCAGGCGTATGTAAGTATCGGTAAGAAGAAGAGTAGAGCAAGAGAAACCCAAATTTTAAATCAAGTCAGGAATGCTTATACAGTATATTGTGCGAATCCCACAGTGGGGAATTGGGGGAAATATAGAGACAAGAGAAAAGAAAGGGACCTTTTTTTAAAGCAAAAATCAGTAGAGGAAGAAGCTAAATTAAATCTTCGCTTTAAAGGTGTACATGGGTGTTCGGCCAAATATTTGGCCAAACTTACTAAAAGTAGAAAAAAGAAAAATCTTATTTTGGCAATTCAAACAGATAAAGGTAGAACAACAGAAACTAAGGAGATAGTAGAAATTTTTTATACTTATTATCAACAGCTTTACTCCGAAGTTGCAATAGATAATGTTAACCACAATAACTTTTGGGATATGGTAAAGGTCCCTAAAATATCTAATGAGGATTTGTTAGTAATTAATGCTCCAATCTCAATGCAAGAAATCAGAAAGGCTATAGATAATCTAAAAATGAATAAAGCAGCCGGCCCTGTCGGATTCCCTGCAGAATTCTATAAATGTATGAGTGATGAGGTATCATGGTTTTTAGAAAAACTCTTTAATTTTTATTTTTGCACGATGAACCCTATTTCAAAATATTTCTCCATGGCGAATATTTCTCTCATTCTGAAGAAAGGTAAGAATCCGGAGGATCCAGCTTCTTACAGGCCAATTTCTGTCTTAAATATAGACTATAAAATATTAATGGCAATTATTGCGGTAAGAGTCTCCAAGTGTTTACAAAATATCATTCATCCAGATCAAACTGGATTCATGATAGCAAGAAACCCCACAAAAAATATACGTAAACTAATTAATCTTTTGGACTACGCGTGGAATGTAGATCAGGATAGAAAGAAATCAGTATGGCAAGATGCGGCTATTCTCTCCCTTGATGCTATCAAAGCATTTGATTCAATTATCTGGGAATATCTATTTAGAGCTTTAGAACAATTTGGTTTTAAAGGAGAATTCTTACACTTCATCCATAGAGTATACTATAATCCAATATCCTTTTTACTTATTAATGGGATCCTTTCATCCAAAATAATTTTACAAAGGGGTACTAGGCAGGGGTGTCCGTTGTCCCCTTTACTTTTTAATATCGCACTGGAACCCCTAGCAATCCGATTCAGGGAGGTGTTACTAGGATGTCAGCTTGGTATACATTCTCTTAAGATCTTGTTATACGCGGATGACGTATTATTATTTTTAGCTAATGTACAGCAATCTATCTCAGTAGTGTTACAAATGTTGAATCTTTTTAGCTCGTTTTCCGGGTATAAGATAAACTTAGAAAAGAGTGAATTATTGTGCTTTAATAACAAATTGATAGTAACACCTAGTATCCCCTTTAAACAGGTCGATGCCATTAAATATCTAGGACTGGTTTTACATAGGAATCCCAGTTTCTGGTATAAAGCTAATTTCGAGCCATTGTTTCAAAAGATTGCTACTGATCTACAACTCTGGGTAACATTTCCACTGTCTTTGACTGCGCGTGTTAGGTTAATCAAATCTATTATCTTCCCTCGTTTGTTATACCCGCTTCAGAACTTACCCTTGTTGATATTAAATAAGGACCTAAAGTTAATTAATTCTTTATTCTCTAAATTCATCTGGAATAATAAAAAACCACGAATAGCTTTGAAGAGACTTATGCAAACTTCGGGAGCTGCCGGTTTGGCATTGCCTAATCTTAAATTGTATAATCTGGCGGTGTTGACCAAAATTGCAATAGACTGGCTCGCCGGCTCTAACATCGTCTCTTCTGAAGAGATAGAATCATTTGTAATTGCTCCGTTCTCATTAAAAGCGATTTTACATTACAAAGTACAGAAACTACCGCAGAATGTTAGCTGTCTCATTTCTATTAAGAATGTAGTATATGCATGGCATAAGGTTTGCTCAATTCTAGAGCTGGATTATTCGTTTTCAGATTCTTTACCTATTTTAGGTAACCCAAGCTTTCTCCCGGGGATATATCAAAAGTGTTTAAAGACTGGACAGAAAAAGGGCTATATTATGTAAAACAACTTATCGACGAAAATTTTCAAATAGTATCTGCAGAAGATATTTTTAATAAGTATGATATACCTAGATCCAATTTATTTGCTTACTTCCAAATTCGCCATTTTATTTCAGATCAGAAGTGGCGGCCCATATCTACAACAGCTTGGATATTAAACTTTGTATACAGAAATTTACTTCAGGTAACGCTTCGATCTCTTTGATGTATGATATCATGCTGAATAAGCAGAGCTTGCTCATCAGGGACAACTTATCTCAATTTTGGTCTTCAAGAATTCCCCTGATAGATCTTGAAAATATCTCCCAACGCTTTGACTCGCTGCATAAATGCAAAGTACCAATGGCCTGGAATGAATCACATATGAAGTTGATTAATGACTTTTATATTTCACCATGGAAGATAAATAAGTTCTACCCGTTGTCGATTAATATTTGTCCACGTTGTGCATATCATAAGGCTGATACACTCCATATGTTCTGGTCATGCCCCATAGTTAGACAATTATGGTTGAAGATGATTTACTGGTTTAATAAGTTATACAAAGTGACGATATTGTTAGCTGTGAAGGATATTATTTTTCTACATCCTTTTAATGATGTGATTGATAGGAATACAATAGAAAGTCTAAATACAGTTATATTAGCAGTTAGACATTGTATTCTTAAGAATTGGAAGAGTAAGCGTTTACCAGGATTAACTGAGGTGTTTAAAATAGTTCAAGAGCAGATTGTTTTCGAATCATTCCATCTATATGATGCCTCTGAGAAAAGAATCAAGAAGTTCTTATGGAGATGGGCACCGGTTATTTTAACCTATTCAAGTGTTATGCAAAAAAGGATTCTCTCCCCCTTTCTATCATCAGTAAGTTTTGCAGAGCTGACGCTATTAAATGTTTTTCCACATAACTGGATCAAATAGTCTGCAGGGGCTGAGATGGAGGGGTGGTTGGAGGGAGGGAGGGGTGGAGAGGTCCAATTTCGAGGGCTTCTGTTTTTTTTTTTTGTGTGTGTGTCCATTTATGTATGGTTTGTGATGTCCTGTTTATTTATTTATTTATTTATTATTTTATTTTTTTTATGGTTCGATTACTTATTTTTTTTCTTTTTGTTATATGTACAAATTATCATGACTTGATTATTTGTTGGTTTTGTTAATTTCTGATGTGTAAAAACTTTTTAAAAAGTACAGCAATGTATGTTATTATTTAGAAAACCCGCTTTGGGCAATATGTAAGGATGGCTAATCTATAGAGCAATGCAATCATTTCTTTTTTATATTTTGCTACGTTATGTTATTTTATGTGGATTTTGGCCCTGCGTGGTGCAAAGAATTGTATTTTGATTTGCTATTTGTTTGACATACGCTGTTGATTACATAAATAAAAGTATAAATATATATATATATATATATATGTATATACTGTATATATATCCTGTATTAGGCTACAGTGTGTGATTTTGTAAAATTTTGGGATGGTGGTGTGCCACAGGATTTTTTAATGTAAAAAAGTGTGCTACGGCAAAAGGTTGCAAATCACTGAGATAGATAATCCCTTTATTACCTATTCCCAAATTTTCCATAACCAACACAGTTATAATACACATTTTACCTCTGTGATTACCTTGTATCTAAGCATCTGCAAACTGCCCCCTTATTTCAGTTCTTTTGACAGACATGCAATTTAGCCAATCAGTGCTAACTCATAGGTCACTCCACGTGTGTGAGCACAATGTTATCTATATGACACATGAACTAACACCCTTTAGCTGTGAAAAATTGTCAAAATGCCCTGAATTAACAGGCAGCCTTCAAGGTCTTAGAAATTAGCATATGAGCCTACCTATGTTTAGAATTCAACAAAGAATACCAAAAGAACAAAGCAAATTTGATGATAAAAGTAAATTGAAAAGTTGTTCAAAATTGCATGCCCTATCTGAATCATGAACGTTTAATTTTGACTAGACTGTCCCTTTAATGTTGCAATTACAGCTAGATTAAAAACTCTGGATTCATATAAATAAAAAAATAACATATGCTACCTTAAAAGAAATTACTCCTCTAGCTAACATAAAATAAACAACAATAAATAAAACCTACAAACAGGGAAAGAAAAACCAGATATCTGTTACCTGAAGGCAGTATGATCACAGACTGAGGAGTAAGTGTACCTGCAGCCTGCCTGAGATCACAAATCCCCATTGATAGGAACTTTCAAACAGGGCCGGACTGAGAATAAAAAGCAGCACTGGGAAATTTGGAGACAGCCTTATTTTTCGTTGACTCAGTAGAATTCAAAGGCTCCATTTTTCTAAAAGAGGATTACTAGGATATCCCTATCCCCAATATTTTTTTCAGAATTATATTATATTAGTTTGTATTTAAAAAAGTGCCAGATTGCACCCTACAACTAGGGATGGGCGAATGTTTCACAACATTCGAAAAATGAAACAAATTTTAAACACATTTGTTCGTTTGAATTTCGAATGTTTACATAACATTCTAACATTCGATTTTCGAATGTTTGGTTTTGAATTTTACGATTACATTCGAAAAATTCAAAATGTATATTTGTAATAGTATTTCTAATGCTTTCTTTAAATGTAATATTCGAATTATGCAATATTCAAATTCGAAAAATTTGAATTTATATATTTGTAATAGTATTTCTTTAATGCTTTATTTAAATGTAATATTCAAATTATGCAATATTCGAATTCGAAAAATTTGAATTTATAGGTTTAAAATAGTATTTCTAATGCTTTCTTTAAATGTAATATTCAAATTATGCGATATTCTATATAGAAACATTCGAAATTATATATTTGTATCTATTATGTATCAATTTAGTAGATTCCCTACCACATGAACTATTGAACTTCTGAATAGTATTTATTAAATAGAATCTTAAATTCGAAATTTTGAATGTGAACATTCGATATAATTATAAACATTCAAATTCAAAAGTGACATTCGAAAACTGTAAATAGCATTCGATTATAGAATTTTTAAGAATATTCGTTCGTATCAAAATTCAGATTTGTAATTTGAATTTCGGTAATAACATTCGTTCTAACATTCGAAATTTACACATTCGCCCATCCCTACCTACAACCCAATTGCATCTATTAACAACCCCTTTAAATTGTAGCTTTCCAGCTCCAGCTGCTGCAGCCCACCGGGCTCTAACACCTGAGATCTCAGATCTTTGAGACCTTATAACTTTTGTGTGCAATATTTTTTTAAAATAATTTTTATTAGAAAGTGTTATTATAAGTGTAACTATACTTTTACATGTACTTTTGATGCATTTTGTGCAACTTTTTTGTTTTGTGATAGAGTTAACCAGAGCTCTGAAAAGGCGTAAATCGCGACTACGCTCAAGAGATAGCATTTACTTTCAACTTGCAATACCCAACAAGCACAAACACCCACAATAAACCCCTTATGGCTCGCATGCAAACGCTTGCACTCCACTCGTAATCTGGCCAATGATATTTTGCACCAGAACCTATGTAGTTTGGGACAATCCCATAGCATATGTATTAAATCTGAAGAAGGGGCTGAACATATGCCACAAGTATCAGTTGCTCCAGATTTTGAGCATAATGTTGCTGTGATGTATGTTTGACACATGAATTTAATGTGGGTCTCTCGGTTTGTTGTTTTATTTTATTTTCTATGGTGTTAGATCTGCAGCCCAGGGGCCTTTTTAGGGGGCACACACGTTACACTATATTTCTCTTCCTTCCTGGTCCATTTAATATCCACTGAAGTGAGCATAGTCTTGACTTTTCGGGAAGCCAGATTTGTATGTTTTACTCACTTAATTTATGGCTAAATTTGGAGTACATATACACCTCTAGTTTCCACCTCAAGGTTATTTATTAATGATACAGGGCTGTTCACTAGTTTTGAATCTGTCACTATGTTTAAAGAAATGCAGTGTCCATGGGGTTCACCTTCAACACGTGCGGTTCTGTTTGTGTGGGCAGAGTGTGACCAAGTAGTCGCCATTGATGCTTCTGACAGTGATGTTTATGAAATTGTATGGAGTGGCTTTATTGTTTGTGAGCTCCCACGCTATTGAGTTTCCATGATGACTGATGAAATAGTTTGGGTATCCATTCCCACGTCTTATATTATTTTAGTCCAAGGCATTGCTCTGACTTTGTATTTATACATAGCTCCTACTATTTTGATTTTAATGATCCAATATGTTCTTGTATTTTTGCATCCATTTGTATGGCACAATACACGCTGCATTGAGTTGCTAGCATACTTGTCACAGTTGTAAGAGTCTCTTTATATGACACAATGGAAACCATTTGCATTCTAAACAACAGATTTGTTTCCTTGGTAACCCTTGGGCGAGGTTTTCTAAGGAGGTGTGGTTATGATGTATAAATTGCTGTTTGATTCATTTTGGCACTGTCTAAGGAAGGGGAGATTATTATCCCTAAAATGTCACTCTAATAAAGGTCCTGTTTTTTGGAAAGACCAGCAAGTGCCATCCTATTCATTTGTTATATGAACTTTTACAGGCACCCTGGTAGTTTCTCCTTAAAGGGACACTGAACCCAAATTTTATCTTTCATGATTCAAATAGAGCATACAATTTTAAGCAACTTTCTAATTTACTCCTATTATCAATTTTCTTCATTCTCTTGCTATCTTTATTTTAAAAGTAAGAATGTAAGTTTAGAAGTCAGCCCATTTCTGGGCTGTGGTTGCTGATTGGTGGATAAATGCTGTCCAAAAATTGACTGGTTCCTTAGCTTAGATGCCTTCTTTTTCAAATAAAGATAGCAAGAGAACGAAGAAAAATTGATAATAGGAGTAAATTAGAAAGTTGATTAAAATCGCATGCTCTATCTGAATCATGAAAGAAAAAATTTGGGTTTAGAATCCCTTTAAGTGAGAGTTCACTTCTTTTTGGAACTCCCCCTATTTGAGATGGAGAGTAACTAATTTTAAACTCTGTCCCACTTTCCCTCTCAAACATCTATTTGTCCCTATTTTTCAGAATTTCCTTAGACCCAACCATTGACCACTCAGATATGCCCACAAACTGACTAGAGACCCCCACAACAAACCAGACACACCCATAAACCCACCCACTATCCACCTGCAACCTTACCCCTTCTGACATGAACAACCCACAAAAAGGTGATGGCCCCGCTCAACCTTCGGGTCCCTAATACCTAGCCACAAAAGTTGGGAGATAGATATGGTTACATACACAATAAAAAGAATGACACCATTTTTAACTCATAAATTGCAAAACAACAGGAACTTTGTGTCTTAAAATACTCACTACTGAAAACCAGAAGTAATTGGTGGTCATTTTGAATGATATCGCTCTCTATAGACAAAAGACCAATATCTTCCTTGTTTAAAGCATCTTCTTACTAATCTAAGACTACAGGACTAGTGCAGGACTCGTTGCCATTTTAAAATGTGGTTACATAACCCTAAGACAAATACAAGCTAATATAAAATCTTCTGATTGAGACAATTTTACATAGTCACACAAAACAAACTGAATAAATTGGAAACATAAGAAATTGTCTACAATTTTGTTTTCCTTCTCACAATTATGATGCTGCTTTGTTGGATCGCCCCTGTGATTGTCTATCCATGACCAGCGTAGTGTGGGGTACCTTTATCTACGTATAGCTGGATATAACATTAAAATTGTGAATACAACATTATATCCAAGGCAGATTAAAAGAGTGACAGAATGTCAAACAGCTCTGACATGTAACTAGCTTGATGTTCAAATCTATTTAATCCTAGTGAGATTATCAATGCAGAGGTTTACATCACCTATAATCAAGATGACAGCATCTGCCAAAAAATAGGAAAAGCTATCACAGAAGGTGAACGTTCCGATTTTCTACTAAAAACACATTAAAATGAATTAATTAATGAATTAAAAATGAAATTGAATCTTTGAAGCTTACATTTTTTTTAAATCTAAAATAAAAAGCTATTACAAATATTAATAGTTTATACACAGTAAAATGAAATTAACAGTTTTAAAGGGACACTGTACCCAAAATGTTTCTTTCGTGATTCAGATTGAGCATGAAATTTTAAGCAACTTTATAATTTACTCCTATTATCAAATCTTCTTCATTCTCTTGGTATCTTTATTTGAAATGCAAGAATGTAAGTTTAGATGCCGGCCCATTTTTGGTGAACAACCTGGGTTGTCCTTGCTGATTGGTGGATAAATTCATCCACCAATAAAAAAGTGCTGTCCAGAGTACTGAAACCAAAAAAAAGCTTAGATGCCTTCTTTTATTCAAATAATGATAGCAAGAGAACGTAGAAAAATTGATAATAGGAGTAAATTAGAAAGTTGCTTAAAATTGCATGCTCTTTCTGAATTACAAAAGAAAAAAATTGGGTTCAGTGTCCCTTTAAGGTATCAAATATTTATTTATTTTAAAAAAATATATATATTTCTGTTAATTTGCTATCGGCTCGCCATCAAACATTTAAGAATGGCTACAAAACATAAGTAGAAATTTACAACCAGGTCTAACACCAATATCTTGCACTACCAAACAAATAACATATTTAATTTGATTAAAAATAATAAACACAATTACAGTCAAAAACACCAACTAAATTATACCAAACATTCCCATGATCCTATAACAAAACTACCTAGAGACAGGTGACACTACTGGGCGGTCAATAAGCATTTCCGAGCGAGATTTCTCTTTCTCTCTCGATTTTCAGAGAAAAACTTGCCCAAAGTACCAGAGAAATTTACATTTCTTGATACCAATCCATTTAAATAGAAACAGAGTCTTTGTATTTCTTGTTTTTTTACCTATAAAAAAATGTATATATTTTTAATGTACACAACCCAAGGTATTGATCTAGGCCCTTTTTGGTATAATGTAAGCCACTATTTTGGCTGCTAAATACGATCATATTAAAAAAAATGTTAATTTTACTACAGTCATAGGCAAATGGTTATAAAAGCTTCTCTATGATCCCCTTTGTTCAGAAATAGCAGACATGTATTGTTTTGCCATTGTTTTTTGACAATTTAAAGGCTGCTAATTGCAGCTACGCACCATAATGCTGATATTCACAGCAGTGAAGGGGTTTATTCGGCTTGTAATGTTAATATTTGCTCTAGTGAAGGGATTACCCTCCCACCTGACACGTCTCCCATCCCCTGATCCCTACCAAACACTTCTCCTCCCATCCCACTATTCACCACTATCTTATGTACTGGCAGACAGTCTGCCAATATGTACTTTAGGGCTTTATATATATAACATTCTTTATTTCAAATGTAATAGAACAGAAACTTTACTTTTAATTTATGACTTCACATATTACCTTAAAGGGACAGTGTAAACTCATTTTCATATAACTGCATGTAATAGACACTACTATAAAGAAGAACATGCACAGATACTGATATAAAAATCCAGTATAAAACCGTTAAAAACTTACTTAGAACCTTCCAGTTTAGCACTGTTGAAAAGGTTATTCTGGGACACCCACTGAAATGAGCTGGAAAGCAAAAAAATCAGACACTCCTTCCCCTCCCCTGCATATGAAAAGACCCTATACAACCAGTGGCCATCATGGGAAATGTTGTTCCAAAATATCTGGGGTGCCAAGGTTGCTGACCCCTGCTTTACACAAACAGGAGCAAGCTGGAGTAGGTAGACAACAGTCTACTTCTAAAACTTTGGGGGTTGGTTAGGAGTTTGAAACTCAGCACAATGTTATTTAAAAATAAGCAAAACTATCCATTTTTAGGAGGTTTTTGTTTGGGTCATTATCCTGCTGAAGGACACATGACCTGCAAATAATACACAGCTTTCTGACACAGAGCACTACATGTTGCTTCGGAATGCCTTGATTGTCTTCTGATTTCTCTGTGCCCGGCAGAGATTCTCGGCATCCAGTGCCAGAGGGAACAAAGCAAATCAAAAACATCATTAAAGGAATAGGAAAGTCAAAATTAAACTTGCATGATTCCGATAGAGCATGTAATTTTAAAACACTCTTAAATTCACTTCTACTATTTTCAAATGTGCCTTGTTCTCTTGGTATCCCATGTTGAAAAAGAATACGCACATATCCTACACTAGTGGGAGCTGCTGATAATTGGTGTTTTGTAATTTTGTCTTTTGGCTGACTAGATGTGTTTATCTTGCTGCCAGTAGTGCAATGCTGTTCCTTCAGCAAAGGATAACAAGAGAACGAAGCAAATTTGATAATGGAAATAAATTTTAAAGTTGTTTAAAAGTGTATGTTCTATCCAAATCATGAAAGAAAATGATGGGGTTTCCTGTCCCTTTAAGCCTCCTTCATGTTTCACGTTACGGATGGTATTCTATTCTTTGAAAGCTTCATTTTTATCCTTCTGTAAACATGGAGTTGTGATTTGCCAAAAAGCTCTACTTTTCTTTTGTCTGTCCAAAGGACATTCTCCCAGAAGGACTGTGGCTTGTCAAAATTCATTTTGGCAAACTCCAGTAAGGCTTTTTAGTGTTCCTCTCTTAACCCCTTGCGCCAAGTGGACATAGGTACTACGTCACATAGCTACTTTGCTCAGTGTACTGTGTTGACACATTACCTACGTCCAACACAGAGGCGCATGCTGCGGTTCCCACTGTCAGCTTAGACAGCAGAGACTGCAGCTGGGGGCACTGATCATACTCCCCTACTATATGAAGGCAGATTGTCAATCGTTACACTGTCTGTGTAACTATGTTATAATCATTCGATGGTGCTTAATGGGATCGGTGGAGAGGGAGGAGAGAGGCATTACACTATGGAACAGTATGGGCTGTAGGGGGGGACCCTACACTATCGAAAACGTTTATCTTGAAGGGTATACCACAATATGCAACAGCAGCAAATATAGAACGGAGCTTACAGTGCCAGTGTAGACAGGGATTCTGCCATTACCCCATAATCATAGTGAATAAAATATGTCCACAGCACTTGCAATTCAAGCTTTCTTGAAAACAAAATAGACACAAAAAATGCAACGTTTTGAGAATCAGCTCTTAGCATCTAGGAGGGGAGAGGGTGAAGGGGTAAAATAATACATATTAAAAAAAATAAGCAAACAAAGTAATAATTTGTTACTGACAGACTGGCTGCCAGTTACAAATATGGTGAGAAGCAGTGGAAGGGGATAGGGCTGTTTAGGGGGAATCAGGGAGGTGGGATGGTGAGATGGGACCCCTACACCACAGAAATTAATAAATATATTTAAAAAAACAAAACAAAACCTAAACTCAGACTGTCTGCCAGTACCTAATATGGTAGTAACTAGTGGGATGGGAGGAGGGAAGAGATGGATTTGGTAGGGATCAGTGGGTGGGATGTTCCCCAGGCACTCGCTCTCACTCCGCGGCTCGGGGTACACTTTCCTGGCAGATGTACACACTACATACTGTACTGAAGGACACAATAATATTTCAGTGGTGAAATGAGGTTTATTGGATATTACTGTGTCCTTCAGTTATTTGATAGATCAAAATGAAATTGCTGATCCAAACACCCAATTATTTATAAATTAAAATCATGGAAATTGTCAGGGGTGCCTAAACTTTGGCATACGATTGTGTATATATATATATATATATATATATATATATATATATATATAAAATAATTTATGCTTACCTGATAAATTTATTTCTCTTGTAGTGTATCCAGTCCACGGATCATCCATTACTTGTGGGATATTCTCCTTCCCAACAGGAAGTTGCAAGAGGATCACCCACAGCAGAGCTGCTATATAGCTCCTCTCCTAACTGTCATATCCAGTCATTCGACCGAAAACAAACAGAGAAAGGAGAAACCATAGGGTGCAGTGGTGACTGTAGTTTAATTAAAATTTAGACCTGCCTTAAAAGGACAGAGCGGGCCGTGGACTGGATACACTACAAGAGAAATAAATTTATCAGGTAAGCATAAATTATGTTTTCTCTTGTTAAGTGTATCCAGTCCACGGATCATCCATTACTTGTGGGATACCAATACCAAAGCTAAAGTACACGGATGATGGGAGGGACAAGGCAGGATTAAGCGGAAGGAACCACTGCCTGAAGAACCTTTCTCCCAAACACAGCCTCCGAAGAAGCAAAAGTATCAAATTTGTAAAATTTTGAAAAAGTGTGAAGCAAAGACCAAGTCGCAGCCTTGCAAATCTGTTCAACAGAGGCCTCATTTTTGAAGGCCCAGGTGGAAGCCACAGCTCTAGTAGAATGAGCTGTAATCCTTTCAGGGGGCTGCTGTCCAGCAGTCTCATAGGCTAGGCTTATTACGCTCCGAAGCCAAAAGGAAAGAGAGGTTGCCGAAGCTTTTTGACCTCTCCTCTGTCCAGAGTAAACGACAAATAGGAAAGATGTTTGACGAAAATCCTTAGTAGCTTGTAAGTAAAACTTCAAGGCACGGACTACGTCCAGATTATGTAAAAGACGTTCCTTCTTTGAAAAGGATTAGGGCACAACGATAGAACAACAATCTCTTGATTGATATTCTTGTTAGAAACCACCTTAGGTAAAAACCCAGGTTTGGTACGCAGAACTACCTTATGTGCATGAAAAAAATCAGATAGGGAGAATCACATTGTAAGGCAGATAGCTCAGAGACTCTCTGAGCCGAGGAAATAGCCATCAAAAACAGAACTTTCCAAGATAAAAGTTTAATATCAATGGAATGAAGGGGTTCAAATGGAACTCCTTGAAGAACCTTAAGAACCAAGTTTAAGCTCCACGGGGGAGCAACAGGTTTAAACACAGGCTTAAATCTAACCAAAGCCTGGCAAAATGCCTGGACGTCTGGAACCTCTGCCAGACGCTTGTGCAAAAGAATAGACAGAGCAGAAATATGTCCCTTTAAGGAACTAGCTGATAATCCTTTGTCCAAGCCCTCTTGGAGAAAAGACAATATTCTAGGAATCCTAACTTTACTCCATGAGTAAGTCTTGGATTCACACCAATAAAGATATTTACTCCATATCTTGTGGTAGATTTTCCTGGTAACAGGCTTTCGTGCCTGTATTAAAGTATCAATGACTGACTCGGAGAAGCCACGCTTTGATAGAATCAAGCGTTCAATCTCCATGCAGTCAGTCTCAGAGAAATTAGATTTGGATGATTGAAAGGACCTTGTATCAGAAGGTCCTGTCTTAGAGGCAGAGTCCATGGTGGAAAGGATGACATGTCCACTAGGTCTGCATACCAAGTCCTGTGTGGCCACGCAGGTGCTATCAGAATCACCAATGCTCTCTCCTGTTTGATTTTGGCAATCAGTCGAGGGAGCAGAGGAAACGGTGGAAACACATAAGCCAGGTTGAAAAACTAAGGCAATGCTAGAGCATCTATCAGGGCCGCTTCTTGGTCCCTGGACCTGGATCGATAACAAGGAAGCTTGGCGTTCTGGCGAGACGCCATGAGATCCAACTCTGGTTTGCCCCAACAAAGAATCAACTGAGCAAACACCTCCGGATGGAGTTCCCACTCCCCCGGATGGAAAGTCTGACGACTTAGAAAATCCGCCTCCCAGTTCTCCACGCCTGGGATATGGATTGCTGACAGGTGGCAAGAGTGGTACTCTACCCAGCGAATTATTTTTGAGACTTCTAACATCGCTAGGGAACTCCTGGTTCCCCCTTGATGGTTGATGTAAGCCACAGTCGTGATGTTGTCCGACTGAAATCTGATGAACCTCAGTGTTGCTAACTGAGGCCAAGCCAGAAGAGCATTGAATATCGCTCTTAACTCCAGAATATTTATTGGAAGGAGTTTCTCCTCCTGAGTCCACGATCCCTGTGCCTTCAGGGAATTCCAGACTGCACCCCAACCTAGAAGGCTGGCATCTGTTGTTACAATTGTCCAATCTGGCCTGCGAAAGGTCATACCCTTGGACAGGTGTACCCGAGACAACCACCAGAGAAGAGAATCTCTGGTCTCTTGATCCAGATTTAGCAGAGGGGACAAAATCTGTGTAATCCCCATTCCACTGACTCAGCATGCATAATTGCAGCGGTCTGAGATAAAGTCGCGCAAATGGCACTATATCCATTGCCGCTACCATTAAGCCGATTACCTCCATACACTGAGATACCGAAGGGCGCGGAATGGAGTGAAGAACACGGCAAGCATTTCGAAGTTTTGGTAACCTGGACTCCGTCGGGTAAATTTTCATTTCTACAGAATCTATAAGAGTCCCTAAGAAGGAGACTCTTGTGAGTGGGGATAGAGAACTCTTTTCCTCGTTCACTTTCCACCCGTGCGACCTCAGAAATGCCAGAACTATCTCTGTATGAGACTTGGCAACTTGAAAGCTTGACGCCTGTATCAGGATGTCGTCTAGATACGGAGCCCCCGCTATGCCTTGCGGTCTTAGAACCGCCAGAAGTGAGCCCAGAACATTTGTAAAGATTCTCGGGGCTGTAGCCAACCCGAAGGGAAGAGCTACAAATTGGTAATGCCTGTCTAGAAAGGCAAACCTTAGAAACCGATGATGATCTTTGTGAATCGGTATGTGAAGGTAGGCATCCTTTAAGTCCACTGTGGTCATGTACTGACCTTCTTGGATCATGGGTAGGATGGTCTGAATAGTTTCCATTTTGAAAGATGGAACTCTGAGGAATTTGTTTAAGATCTTTAGATCCAAGATTGGTCTGAAGGTTCCCTCTTTTTTGGGAACCACAAACAGATTTGAATAAAAACCCTGTCCTTGTTCCGTCCGCGGAACTGGATGGATCACTCCCATAACTAGGAGGTCTTGCACACAGTGTAGGAATGCTTCTTTTTTTATCTGATTTGCAGATAGCCTTGAAAGATGAAATCTCCCTTGTGGAGGGGAAGCTTTGAAGTCCAGAAGATATCCCTGAGATATGATCTCCAACACCCAGGGATCCTGAACATCTCTTGCCCACGCCTGGGCGAAGAGAGAAAGTCTGCCCCCTACTAGATCCGTCGCCGGATAGGGGGCCGTTCCTTCATGCTGTCTTAGAGGCAGCAGCAGGCTTTCTGGCCTGCTTGCCTTTGTTCCAGGACTGGTTAGGTTTCCAGGCCTGCGTAGATTGAGCAAAAGTTCCCTCTTGTTTTGAAGCGGAGGAAGTTGATGCTGCACCTGCCTTGAAATTTCGAAAGGCACGAAAATTAGACTGTTTGGTCTTTGCTTTGGCCATGTCCTTACCTCCAGTAATGTCAGCAATAATTTCCTTCAAACCAGGCCCGAATAAGGTCTGCCCCTTGAAAGGAATGTTGAGTAATTTAGACTTCGAAGTCACGTCAGCTGACCAGGATTTAAGCCATAGCGCCCTACGCGTTTGGATGGCGAATCCGGAATTCTTAGCCGTTAGTTTAGTCAAATGAACAATGGCATCAGAAACAAATGAGTTAGCTAGCTTAAGTGTTCTAAGCTTGTCAATAATTTCAGTCAATGGAGCTTCCAGGGCCTCAAACCAGAATGCCGCCGCGGCCGTGACAGGCGCAATGCATGCAAGGGGCTGTAAAATAAAACCTTGTTGAATAAACATTTTCTTAAGGTAACCCTCCAATTTTTTATCAATTGGATCTGAAAAAGCACAACTGTCCTCAACCGGGATAGTAGTACGCTTTGCTAAAGTAGAAACTGCTCCCTCCACCTTAGGGACCGTCTGCCATAAGTCCTGTGTAGTGGCGTCTATTGGAAACATTTTTCTAAATATAGGAGGTGGGGAAAAACATAATTTATGCTTACCTGATAAATTCCTTTCTTCTGTTGTGTGATCAGTCCACGGGTCATCATTACTTCTGGGATATAACTCCTCCCCAACAGGAAATGCAAGAGGATTCACCCAGCAGAGCTGCATATAGCTCCTCCCCTCTACGTCAGTCCCAGTCATTCGACCAAGAAACAACGAGAAAGGAGTAACCAAGGGTGAAGTGGTGACTGGAGTATAATTTAAAAAATATTTACCTGCCTTAAAACAGGGCGGGCCGTGGACTGATCACACAACAGAAGAAAGGAATTTATCAGGTAAGCATAAATTATGTTTTCTTCTGTTATGTGTGATCAGTCCACGGGTCATCATTACTTCTGGGATACCAATACCAAAGCAAAAGTACACGGATGACGGGAGGGATAGGCAGGCTCATTATACAGAAGGAACCACTGCCTGAAGAACCTTTCTCCCAAAAATAGCCTCCGAAGAAGCAAAAGTGTCAAATTTGTAAAATTTGGAAAAAGTATGAAGCGAAGACCAAGTTGCAGCCTTGCAAATCTGTTCAACAGAAGCCTCATTCTTAAAGGCCCAAGTGGAAGCCACAGCTCTAGTGGAGTGAGCTGTAATTCTTTCAGGAGGCTGCTGTCCAGCAGTCTCATAGGCTAAACGTATTATGCTACGAAGCCAAAAAGAGAGAGAGGTAGCAGAAGCTTTTTGACCTCTCCTCTGTCCAGAATAAACGACAAACAGGGAAGAAGTTTGGCGAAAATCTTTAGTTGCCTGCAAGTAGAACTTGAGGGCACGAACTACATCCAGATTGTGTAGAAGACGTTCCTTCTTTGAAGAAGGATTTGGACACAGGGATGGAACAACAATCTCTTGATTGATGTTCCTGTTAGTGACTACCTTAGGTAAGAACCCAGGTTTAGTACGCAGAACTACCTTGTCTGAGTGAAAAATCAGATAAGGGGAATCACAATGTAAGGCTGATAACTCAGAGACTCTTCGAGCCGAGGAAATAGCCATTAAAAACAGAACTTTCCAAGATAACAATTTTATATCAATGGAATGAAGGGGTTCAAACGGAACACCCTGTAAAACGTTAAGAACTAAGTTTAAACTCCATGGCGGAGCAACAGCTTTAAACACAGGCTTGATCCTAGCTAAAGCCTGACAAAAGGCCTGGACGTCTGGATTTTCTGACAGACGCCTGTGTAACAAGATGGACAGAGCTGAAATCTGTCCCTTTAATGAGCTAGCTGATAAACCCTTTTCTAAACCTTCTTGTAGAAAAGACAATATCCTAGCGATCCTAACCTTACTCCAGGAGTAACCTTTGGATTCGCACCAGTATAGGTATTTCCGCCATATTTTATGGTAAATCCTTCTGGTAACAGGCTTCCTAGCCTGAATCAGAGTATCAATAACCGACTCAGAAAAACCACGTTTTGATAAAATCAAGCGTTCAATTTCCAAGCAGTCAGCTTCAGAGAAGTTAGATTTTGATGTTTGAATGGACCCTGTATCAGAAGGTCCTGTCTTAGAGGTAGAGACCAAGGCGGACAGGATGACATGTCCACTAGATCTGCATACCAAGTCCTGCGTGGCCATGCAGGTGCTATTAGAATTACTGATGCTCTCTCCTGTTTGATTTTGGCAATCAATCGAGGAAGCAGCGGGAAGGGGAAAACACATAAGCCATCCCGAAGTTCCAAGGTGCTGTCAAAGCATCTATCAGAACTGCTTCCGGATCCCTGGATCTGGACCCGTAGCGAGGAAGTTTGGCGTTCTGGCGAGACGCCATGAGATCTATCTCTGGTTTGCCCCAACGTCGAAGTATTTGGGCAAAGACCTCCGGATGAAGTTCCCACTCCCCCGGATGAAAAGTCTGGCGACTCAAGAAATCCGCCTCCCAGTTCTCCACTCCCGGGATGTGGATTGCTGACAGGTGGCAAGAGTGAGACTCTGCCCAGCGAATTATCTTTGATACTTCCATCATTGCTAGGGAGCTTCTTGTCCCTCCCTGATGGTTGATGTAAGCTACAGTCGTGATGTTGTCCGACTGAAACCTGATGAATCCCCGAGTTGTTAACTGGGGCCAAGCCAGAAGGGCATTGAGAACTGCTCTCAATTCCAGAATGTTTATTGGCAGGAGACTCTCCTCCTGATTCCATAGTCCCTGAGCCTTCAGAGAATTCCAGACAGCGCCCCAACCTAGTAGGCTGGCGTCTGTTGTTACAATTGTCCAGTCTGGCCTGCTGAATGGCATCCCCCTGGACAGGTGTGGCCGATAAAGCCACCATAGAAGAGAATTTCTGGTCTCTTGATTTAGATTCAGAGTAGGGGACAAATCTGAGTAATCCCCATTCCACTGACTTAGCATGCATAATTGCAGCGGTCTGAGGTGTAGGCGTGCAAAAGGTACTATGTCCATTGCCGCTACCATTAAGCCGATCACCTCCATGCATTGAGCTACTGACGGGTGTTGAATGGAATGAAGGACACGGCATGCATTTTGAAGCTTTGTTAACCTGTCTTCTGTCAGGTAAATCTTCATTTCTACAGAATCTATAAGAGTCCCCAAGAATGGAACTCTTGTGAGAGGAAAGAGAGAACTCTTCTTTTCGTTCACTTTCCATCCATGCGACCTTAGAAATGCCAGAACTAACTCTGTATGAGACTTGGCAGTTTGAAAGCTTGAAGCTTGTATTAGAATGTCGTCTAGGTACGGAGCTACCGAAATCCCTCGCGGTCTTAGTACCGCCAGAAGGGCACCCAGAACCTTTGTGAAGATTCTTGGAGCCGTAGCCAATCCGAATGGAAGAGCTACAAACTGGTAGTGCCTGTCTAAGAAGGCAAACCTTAGATACCGGTGATGATCTCTGTGGATCGGAATGTGAAGGTAAGCATCCTTTAAATCCACAGTGGTCATGTACTGACCCTCTTGGATCATGGGTAAAATTGTCCGAATAGTTTCCATTTTGAACGATGGAACTCTTAGGAATTTGTTTAGAATCTTTAAATCTAAGATTGGCCTGAAAGTTCCCTCTTTTTTGGGAACCACAAACAGGTTTGAGTAGAACCCTTGTCCTTGTTCCGACCGCGGAACCGGATGGATCACTCCCATTAATAACAGATCTTGTACGCAGCGTAGAAACGCTTCTTTCTTTATCTGGTTTGTTGACAACCTTGACAGATGAAATCTCCCTCTTGGGGGAGATAATTTGAAGTCTAGAAGGTATCCCTGAGATATGATCTCTAGTGCCCAGGGATCCTGAACATCTCTTGCCCAGGCCTGGGCGAAGAGAGAGAGTCTGCCCCCCACTAGATCCGGTCCCGGATCGGGGGATCTCGGTTCATGCTGTCTTTGGAGCAGCAGCAGGTTTCCTGGCCTGCTTGCTCTTGTTCCAGGCCTGGTTAGGCTTCCAGCCTTGCCTGTAACGAGCAACAGCTCCTTCCTGTTTTGGTGCAGTGGAGGTTGATGCTGCTCCTGTTTTGAAATTCCGAAAGGGACGAAAATTAGACTGTCTAGCCTTAGCTTTGGCTTTGGCTTGGGGTAGGGCGTGGCCCTTACCTCCTGTAATGTCAGCGATAATTTCTTTCAAACCGGGCCCAAATAAAGACTGCCCCTTGAAAGGTATATTAAGTAATTTGGACTTAGAAGTAACATCTGCTGACCAGGATTTTAGCCACAGCGCCCTACGTGCCTGTATGGCGAATCCTGAGTTCTTAGCCGTAAGTTTGGTTAAATGTACTACGGCCTCCGAAATGAAAGAATTAGCTAGTTTAAGGACTCTAAGCCTGTCCGTAATGTCGTCTAGCGTAGATGAACTAAGGTTCTCTTCCAGCGACTCAATCCAAAATGCTGCCGCAGCCGTAATCGGCGCGATACATGCAAGGGGTTGCAATATAAAACCTTGTTGAACAAACATTTTCTTAAGGTAACCCTCTAATTTTTTATCCATTGGATCTGAGAAAGCACAGCTATCCTCCACCGGGATAGTGGTACGCTTAGCTAAAGTAGAAACTGCTCCCTCCACCTTGGGGACCGTTTGCCATAAGTCCCGAGTGGTGGCGTCTATTGGAAACATCTTTCTAAATATTGGAGGGGGTGAGAACGGCACACCGGGTCTATCCCACTCCTTAGTAACAATTTCAGTTAGTCTCCTAGGTATAGGAAAAACTTCAGTACTCGCCGGTACCGCAAAGTATTTATCCAACCTGCACAGTTTCTCTGGTATTGCAACGGTGTTACAATCGTTGAGAGCTGCTAAGACCTCCCCTAGTAATACACGGAGGTTCTCCAATTTAAATTTAAAATTTGAAATATCTGAGTCCAATCTGTTTGGATCAGAACCGTCACCCACAGAATGAAGCTCTCCGTCCTCATGCTCTGCAAGCTGTGACGCAGTATCAGACATGGCCCTAGCATTGTCAGCGCACTCTGTTCTCACCCCAGAGTGATCACGCTTGCCTCTTAGTTCTGGTAATTTAGACAAAACTTCAGTCATAACAGTAGCCATATCTTGTAATGTTATCTGTAATGGCCGCCCAGATGTACTAGGCGCCATAATATCACGCACCTCCCGGGCGGGAGATGCAGGTACTGCCGCGTGAGGCGAGTTAGTCGGCATAACTCTCCCCTCGCTGTTTGGTGAAATTTGTTCACATTGTACAGATTGACTTTTATTTAAAGTAGCATCAATACAGTTAGTACATAAATTTCTATTGGGCTCCACCTTGGCATTGGAACAAATGACACAGATATCTTCCTCTGAGTCAGACATGTTTAACACACTAGCAAAAAACTTACAACTTGGTTATAATCTTTTTTAGCAAAAACGTACTGTGCCTCAAAGAGGTACTAAACGATTAAATGACAGTTGAAATAATGAACTGAAAAACAGTTATAGCATCAAACTTTAAAACAACACAACTTTTAGCAAAGGTTTGTTCCCATTAGTAAAATAATAATAATTAAATTTGACATAAAAAAAAAAAAACAAAGCAACGTTTTTTATTCACAGTCACTATAAGAATTCTCACAGCTCTGCTGAGAGAATTTACCTCCCTTCAAAGAAGTTTGAAGACCCCTGAGATCTGTCAGAGATGAACCGGATCATGCAGGAAATATAAAAGTAACTGACTGGAATTTTTTTGATGCGTAGCAAAGAGCGCCAAAAACGGCCCCTCCCTCTCCCACACAGCAGTGAAGAGAAACGAAACTGTCACAAAGAAAGGCAAAAAAAGCTGCCAAGTGGAAAATAATGCCCAAAGATTTATTCACACAGTACCTCAGCAATGTAAACGATTCTACATTCCAGCAAAAACGTTTACATGATAAATAGTTATTAAAAGGATTAGTGACCTTTAACAGAGTAGTTCCGGTGAAATACCATCCCCAGAATACTGAAGTGTATACATACATGTCATTTTAACGGTATGGCAGGATTTTCTCATCAATTCCATTCAGAAAATAAAAAACTGCTACATACCTCAATGCAGATTCATCTGCCCGCTGTCCCCTGATCTGAAGCCTTTACCTCCCTCAGATGGCCGAGAACAGCAATATGATCTTAACAACTCCGGTTAAAATCATAGTAAAAAACTCTGGCAGATTCTTCCTCAAACTCTGCCAGAGAAGTAATAACACGCTCCGGTGCTATTGTAAAATAACAAACTTTTGATTGAAGTCATAAAAACTAAGTATAATCACCATAGTCCTCTCACACATCCTATCTAGTCGTTGGGTGCAAGAGAATGACTGGGACTGACGTAGAGGGGAGGAGCTATATGCAGCTCTGCTGGGTGAATCCTCTTGCATTTCCTGTTGGGGAGGAGTTATATCCCAGAAGTAATGATGACCCGTGGACTGATCACACATAACAGAAGAAAAGGCACCCCCGGTCTATCCCACTCCTTGCTAATAATTTCTGTAAGCCTTTTAGGTATAGGAAAAACATCAGTACACACCGGTACCGCATAGTATTTATCCAGCCTACACAATTTCTCTGGTACTGCAACTGTGTTACAGTCATTCAGAGCAGCTAATACCTCCCCAAGCAACACACGGAGGTTCTCAAGCTTAAATTTAAAATTGGAAATCTCTGAATCAGGTTTCCCCGAATCAGAGATGTCACCCACAGACTGAAGCTCTCCGTCCTCATGATCTGCATATTGTGACGCAGTATCAGACATGGCCCTTACAGCATCTACGCGCTCTGTATTTCTCCTAACCCCAGAGCAATCGCGCTTGCCTCTTAATTCAGGCAACCTGGATAATACCTCTGACAGGGTATTATTCATAATTGCAGCCATGTCCTGCAAGGTAATTGCTATGGGCGTCCCTGATGTAATTGGCGCCATATTAGCGTGCATCCCCTGAGCGGGAGGCGAAGGGTCTGACACGTGGGGAGAGTTAGTCGGCATAACTTCCCCCTCGTCAGAATCTTCTGGTGATATTTCTTTTATAGTTAAAGACTGATCTTTACTGTTTAAGGTGAAATCAATACATTTAGTACACATTCTCCTATGGGGCTCCACCATGGCTTTCAAACATAATGAACAAGTAGTTTACTCTGTGTCAGACATGTTTAAACAGACTAGCAATGAGACTAGCAAGCTTGGAAAACACTTTAAACAAGTTTACAAGCAATATAAAAAACGTTACTGCACCTTTAAGAAACACAAATTTTGTCAAAATTTGAAATAACAGTGAAAAAAGGCAGTTACACTAAGAAAATGTTTACAGTGTATGTAACAAGTTAGCAGAGCATTGCACCCACTTGCAAATGGATGATTAACCCCTTAATACCCAAAACTGAATAATAAAAGACAAAAACTTTTTTTTTTTTTGTTTGTTTGTTTGTTTTTTTTCAAACAGTCACAACAACTGCCACAGCTCTACTGTGGCTTTTTACCTCCCTCAAAAACGACTTTGAAGCCTTTTGAGCCCTCCAGAGATGTCCTGGATCATGCAGAGGGAAGCTGAATGTCTCTGTCAGTATTTTTATCTACACAGAAAAGCACTAAAAAAGGCCCCTCCCACTCATATTACAACAGTGGAAAGCCTAAGGAAACTGTTACTAGGCAAAATTCAAGCCAGCCATGTGGAAAAAAACTAGGCCCCAATAAGTTTTATCACCAAATACATATAAAAACGATTAAACATGCCAGCAAACGTTTTATATTACATTTGTATAAGAGTATGTATCTCTATTAATAAGCTATAACTGCATTTAAGGCTTTACTTACATTAGTTTGGTATCAGCAGCATTTTCTAGCAAATTCCATCCCTAGAAAAATATTAACTGCACATACCTTATTGCAGGAAAACCTGCACGCCATTCCCTCTCTGAAGTTACCTCACTCCTCAGAATATGTGAGAACAGCCATGGATCTTAGTTACTTCTGCTAAGATCATAGAAAACGCAGGCAGATTCTTCTTCTAAATACTGCCTGAGATAAACAGTACACTCCGGCACCATTTAAAAATAACAAACTTTTGATTGAAGAATAAACTAAGTATAAAACACCACACTCCTCTTACGACCTCCATCTTGGTTGAGGCTTGCAAGAGAATGACTGGATATGACAGTTAGGAGAGGAGCTATATAGCAGCTCTGCTGTGGGTGATCCTCTTGCAACTTCCTGTTGGGAAGGAGAATATCCCACAAGTAATGGATGATCCGTGGACTGGATACACTTAACAAGAGAAATATATATACACTATATAAATATATATATCTCACAAAAGTGAGTACATCACTCACATTTTTGTAAATATTTTATTATATCTTTTCATGTGACAACACTAAAGAAATGACACATTGCTACAATGTAAAGTAGTGAGTGTAACGCCTGTATAACAGTGTAAATTTGCTCTCCCCTCAAAATAACTCAACACAACACTCCATTAATGTCTAAACCGTTGGCAACAAAAGTGAGTACACCCCTAAGTGGAAATGTCCAAATTGGGCCCAATTAGCCATTTTCCCGCCCCGGTTTCATGTGACTTGTTAGTAATACAAGGTCTTAGGTGTGAATGGGGAGCAGGTGTGTTAAATGTGGTGTTATCGCTCTCACACTCTCTCATACAGGAAGTTCAACATGGCACTTCATGGCAAAGAAATCTCTGAGGATCTGAAAAAAAGAATTGTTGCTCTACATAAAGATGGCCTAGGCTATAAGAAGATTGCCAAGACCCTGAATCTGAGCAGCAGCACGGTGGGCAAGACCAAACAGCGGTTTCACAGGACAGGTTCCACTCCTTGCCATAATCGACCAAAGAAGTTGAGTGCAAGTGCTCAGCATCATATCCAAAGGTTGTCTTTGGGAAATAGACGTATGAGTGCTGCCAGCATTGCTGCAGAGGTTTAAGGGGTGGGGGGTCAGCCTGTCAGTGCTCAGACCATACGCCGCACTCTGCATCAAATTGGTTTGCATGGTTGTCTTTCCAGAAGGAAGCCTCTTCTAAAGATGATACACAAGAAAGCCCGAAAACAGTTTGCTGAAGACAAGCAGACTAAGGACATGTATTATTGGAACCATGTCCTGTGGTCCGATGACACCAAGATAAACTTATTTGGTTCAGATGGTGTCAAGTGTGTGTGGTGGCAACTAGGTGAGGAGTACAAACAAGTGTGTCTTGCTTACAGTCAAGCATGGTGGTGGGAGTGTCATGGTCTGGGTCTGCCGGCACTGGGAAGCTACAGTTCAATGAGGGAACCATGAATACCAACATGTATTGTGACATACTGAAGCAGAGCATGATCCCCTCCCTTCGGAGACTGGGCCGCAGGGCAGTATTCCAACATGATAACGACCCCAAACACACCTCTAAGATGACCACTGCCTTGCTAAAGAAGCTGAGGGTAAAGGTGATGGACGGGCCAAGCATGTCTCCAGACCTAAACCCTATTGAGCATCTGTGGGGCATCCTCAAATGGAAGGTGGGGGAGCGCAAGGTCTCTAACATCCACCAGCTCTGTGATGTCGTCATGGAGGAGTGGAAGAAGACTCCAGTGGCAACCTGTGAAGCTTTGGTGAACTCCATGCTCAAGAGGGTTAAGGCAGTGCTGGAAAATAATAGTGGCCACATAAATTATTGACACTTTGGGCCCAATTTGGACATTTCCACTTAGAGGTGTACTCACTTTTGTTGTCAACGGTTTAGACATTAAGGGCTGTGTGTTGAGTTATTTTGAGGGGACAGCACATTTATACAGGCTGTACACTCACTACTTTACATTGTAGCAATGTATAATACAATATTTACAAAAATGTGAGGGATGTACTCACTTTTGTGAGATACTGCATATATATATATAAATATATATATACACACACACACACACATATATATATACATACACACATACATAGACATACACATATACACATACATACAGTATATATATATATATATATATATATATACACACACACACACACACACACACACACACACATATATATATACATACACACATACATAGACATACACATATACACATACATACAGTATATATATATATATATATATATATATATATATATATACACACAAGAGAGAGAGAGAGAGAGAGAGAGAGAGAGAGAGAGAGAGAGAGAGAGAGAACCTTCTAAGTTGAAAAAGTAGTGTTAACACAACCATCCTTCAGCAGTCTTTTGTGGAATTAATATCTGACATTTTTGCATGTCATTGAGAAATATCCCCACTACTTTTGACAAGGCAGAATGGGCAATCAAATTACCTATGCCGTATGCCGTCAGAAGATTTAATGCTCTCAAAAGTCAAGAAAAGAATATTGTTTATCCTTTGTACCAGCCCAGGCATTGCTCCTTGTATATAGATTGAAGCTTTCAAACCTCTTCAATCAGGTTTTGATACATCAAGGAAATCTGTCAAGAGCTTCCTCATCAAACAACCCCTGAAGGTTTATAAATGTTCTGGGTATTCTGGGCCATGTAGACATTGCATAAAACACATGGAGAGATTTCTGTCTTGTTTGATATATTGCAAGAAGAAATACTCACTTTACTAACCATTTACTCGTATTCTCTGAGCAGCGCGCAGGACTCATAAGATTTTCTGGTGTATATATGTTAGGGGCGTCAGTTTATAAGAGATAGTAACAGAATAATGAAAAATAAATAACAAGAATTGCTTGTCCAGATATAAGTTAAAAAAAAGTCAAGTGTACTTAATAATAAACTTTAGAACACATTTTTTGCAATCTTTCAAAATGATAAAAATGTAAAAGGACCAGAAAGAGAAAAAGTCATCTTTTTGTCCCTTTAGTGTATAAATTAGCTGAATATAATTTTAAATATGATTGTTAGCTTCCAAGCAGTGACTCAAATAGGTGCTTTTAAAAAATCTAGGAGGAGAATTTGCCCTTCCCCCAACTCTAGAAGCACAAGACGACATTGGTTTTACTCTTTTTGGGAAATACAAGGCTACAATTGTAATAATATTTCATTTTACATGAAGCAGTGAGTGGACTTATTATGGTATTATAGTATTTGCTTATTATGATGCCTAATCCAGAAGCTCTCATAAAAGTTTTCCTCCTCCTACCTACAGAAGCAAAATTATTTAAATCTACAATAAATACTTCAAAACAACTTGTAAGGCTTGTTTTTAGATTATTATTTTTTCTTAAACATGATCTGATTTGGCAAAAATTGTGTGTGTGTATAGATTGATCGAACGATAGATATAGATAAACACTCACACAAGAAAATGATTTACTTACACATTTCTTTTTAATTGTTATCGCTCAAAGTCAAAATGAAACTTTCATGATTCAGATTAGCATACTGTTTTAAGAAACCTCAATATACTCTTTTAGCAAATTTGAATTGTACTCTCTGTATCCTTTTTTTTAAAAACATACCTAGGCACACTCAGGAGCAGATACACACTACTGGGAGCTAGCTGGTGATTGGTGGCTGCACACATATGCCTCTTGTGACTAGCTCACCATAAGTGTTCAGCTAGCTCACAGCAGTGCTTTGTTTCTCTGGAGCTGGAAGATACAGTTAACACTTTGTAGTTACAAGACAATACCGTGGTGTTGCTGTAGAATATTAGGCAAGTCTAAACATGTTATAACAAATTAACATCTGCAATTGTTTATCAATAGCAAAACCCCACCCACAATTTGCCTTATTTGGAAAATCCAATCTGGGCCTTTGTCTACAGACAACAAGACTAGCAACTGGCCTAATGATGTATAGAGTATATTGTTCTAGAGTTCTAAGTTCTGAGAATAAGGAAATTCTAACTGCTGCACGTGAGCGATAATCGGGTTTATCACAGCTGTTTGAGCTCACCGGATGTAGCGCATATTACTTATTGAAAGTAAACACGTTTGCTAGAGCACAATTTTATTTAACGTGCATCAGGTTAGCGCAACCTCAGAGCTCTGGTTAACTGTTATGCTCGAATAAAAAGTAGGACAAAATACATAAAAATGACACTAAATAGTATAGTTACACTCATAATGACACTGATACAAAATATTGAAAAATATATTGCATAAAAATTTTATAAGGGCTCAAAGATATGAGGTCTCAGGTGTTAGAAAAACGGCATGCAAATGGCTTTAGCATAGAGATCCATATTAAGCATCATGTAAACCATGAGCATCGAGATGTGGTTTCACCAAATACATTTCACCATCGCCACCTTAACTGAATCTAGACCACTGTGTCTTTAGTCTGCAGATATCTACATTCACTTTTAAAATTCCTTGTAATCACCAGCTACATTAATTGCATTACTTTAGGTAATTAGTTATTACACACCCAATTTTGTCAACAAGCTGTGACATCTTACATCTAGTTATCTTACATTTTAATAACTAGAGATATCTGTATACATAGGTAGCAATAATCAGTAATTGCGAGCAAAATGTTCATATGCTGCAATGCTGTAGAGAAGAATGAAATAATTAAACACTTAGAAGTACTCCAACATGAAGGGGAACAAGGCTTAGATATACAGTTTTTCTCAGCATCGGTGGAAAGGAAGGAAAATGCACTGAGTATACCAGGGTTGGTTGGTGCATTTGTAGTGTAAATAGGAGGCATTTTGCTGCATACTTTTCCACCGATGCTGAGAAAAACTTGTCAAGGTGCAAGTGTTGTAAACTGCATATCTAAGCTTACTATAGTGGCAGTTGAAGTTATAGAGTGAATATTGTTTTTACACAAGAAAAGCACTTAAAGGGACACTGAACCCAAATTTTTTCTTTTGTCATTCAGAAAGAGCATGCAATTTTAAGCAACTTTCTAATTTACGCCTATTATCAATTTTTCTTCGTTCTCTTGCTATCATTATTTAAAAAAGAAGGCATCTAAGCTTTTTTTTTTGTTTCAGTACTCTGGACAGCACTTTTTTATTGGTGGATGAATTTATCCACCAATAAGCAAGGACAACCCAGGTTGTTCACCAAAAATGGGCCGGCATCTAAACTTACATTCTTGCATTTCAAATAAAGATACCAAGAGAATGAAGAAAATTTGATAATAGGAGTAAATTAGAAAGTTGCTTAAAATTGCATGCTCAATCTGAATCACGAAATAATTTTTTTGGGTACAGTGTCCCTTTAAATTACTTTATACACAAAGTACATAGATATATAGACAATGTCATCATGATATGGAATAGAAATGTTTCTCCACAATCTGAATTTCTTTTCCAGAAAAAAAATGGATGACAATGAAATTTAGTTTTTTGGATCTGGTTCTCTGAACATATACTTACCAAATTACACAGAACAGATAGTAATGGATACCTACATGTCAAATGTAACCACCATCCAGCTTGGATAAAAAAAAAATATCCCTTTTGGAAACTGTTCAAAAAAGAAGATTTCTAAATAGGTGATCCATACTGAAAATACATTTCTTGCTAAAGGGTCAGTTCAAGAAATGTTAACTTGGCCTAGGCTACAAGAGAGCAAAAAGTACATGAAAAAAACTCTAAAAATCCCATAAAAATAATAAGAAAACAGAAAACCAGATGCAATGCTTTATTACTACCTACAATCAGGGGGCAGAAGGAATTAAAAGACATCCTGCACAAACATAGGCACATCCTAAAAAAAAAATAGTATGAATTAAAGAAATTACAAAAAAGGTCCTAAAATGATATGGTAATATATTTGAGATTGATACACTAAGCAATTTCAAAACAGTACGTACTAATGTAGTTGCAATTTACAAAATGTAGGACAAACAATAAGACCATTTAAGAAAAGACTCTGAACATATTAGTAACATTGGAAGTGGAGAAATACAATTTTGCAACACACAATACCCAATAAAGAGAACACTACAACTCAGACAGAGAAAGAATCATTTTTTTTCGCAAATAGGTTGAAATAAAGACATTCATTTTGCTGATTTTTTTTAAATAGGTCTCCCTCTAGTGTAGATGAAGTGAGATGTTAGTAAGATATACTTAAAGTGATGGTAAACTTTTAGTATTTGAATATTATAATATTAATAAGCGAGTAATTATAACTTATTTCGCATATATATTTATTTAAAAACGTTAATCCTAAATGTAATAACTTCATATTTTAATTTCACAGCGTTACCATTCCTTGCTTCTCCCCTGCCATTACTTCCGTGTAGAATCTTCATCCCTGCGATAGAGTATAACCACCCCTACCCGATGTTAGCCTCAGTAAAATGTGTCCAATCATAGTAAGTAAATGGTGAGCATGCGCACAATTCCAATGTAGAGCACTCGCAGACACCGATACAATAGTTAGGGAATGCACATATCTGTTGAAGGCCGTGTTAGCAAAGAGGTGTGTCACCGACTGGCCTGAGCTGTCAGTGGTTGTTAAAAAAAACGTGACCGGAGAATTTTAATTGCGGCCGTGGTACGGGAGGAGGATATAAGTAATAAAATAGGATTTTGAACAATAAATATTTTCAATAATATAGCGTTTTTCTAAATTTCATGAATTAAAGTCACATTATTTTTTTATTTGTTATAATAACGATAATTCAAGGTTGTAATAGTTTACCATCACTTTAAACACTTAAAACTACTACCCTTTACATATTCAATGGGTTCATTTAGGGTCCGTCACCCGATCTGTGTATGTATACAATAAGAAATTAAATAAACTAAACATAAAATAACAGGTACATTGGTTGTCCTTAGCTCTACCTGTGGTGGGATGGAAAAATATTAATTGTAAGTCAGACAAACATATACTGTGTTTGATTATTCGCTTTTATGAAAGAAAGAAAGAAAGAAAGAAAGAAAGAAAGAAAGAAAGACAGAAAGAAAGAAAAATAAAGGGACATGAAACCCATTTTTTTGTTTTATAATTCAGGTAGACAATACTATTTTAAAAAACTATTACATTTTCTTCTATTATGACATTTGCTTCATTCTCTTGGTATCCTTTGTTGAAGATTGGGATTTTTCTACACTTCCACTGTTACTACTGAGAGCAAGCTGAACACATTGGGAGAGCCAATGGCATATATGTGCAGCCACCAATCAGCAGCTATCTCCCAGTAGTGCATTTCTGCTCCTGATCCTACTTAGGTATGCTTTTCCACAAAGGAAGCAGAGAAAGCAAAACAAATTAGACAATAGTAGAAAATTAGAAAATGGTTTAAAATTGCATGCTCTATCTAAATAATGAAAGTTTCATTTTGATTTTACTGTCCCTTTAACCTCAGTGAGACAAAAATACATTCAATGTGCTGACAGGAAATTGATACTCAATAAAGAATTCCCAGAGCACATCTCATGGTCATTATTATAGTTACACATAGATCCACATAATCTGTTTTAGGAACTTTTATTAATTAGAAATGGCTATTGGTATTATATTTCATCTATCAAACAATATAGGTAGCATATATGTGTGAATGTACATGGTTTGCCAGGCTTAAACAAATGATACATGCAAGCTTTACCATCAAAATATTGTTGGTGAAATTATCAACAATCAGCCAATTAGATACTTCCTATTATGCATATGCAATTAGCATGTGGTCTTTTGATAACACAAGGAATCCTGATCATGTGACCCACTACCAATCACTACAGAAGTGCCACACAATGTTTGAAGCTTACTGCTGCCATGTTAAATATAAGATCTAGCATACTTTGATTATATACTCTGCTAAAGAAGAAATAGATCCTTCAAAATGTGTAAGGCACACACACACTCACATACAGGGCTGAGAATTCCCACTACCCCACTAGTCCCACGCTAGTAAGAAATTGCAGGGGTCAAGTTAGAAATAAAGGTCTTTTCTATATTTAAAGGGACAGTCTGCAATAGAATTGTTATTGTTTTAAAAGATAGATAATCCCTTTATTACCCATTCCCCAGTTCTGCATAACCAACACAGTTATATTAATATACTTTTTACCTCTGTGATTACCTTGTATCTAAGCATCTTCTGATAGCCCCCTGATCACATGACTGTGACTGTTTATTATCTTTTGACTTGCATTTAGCATTGTGTTGTGCTTAATCTTAAACCGAGAAACGTGTTGCAATCTGTTGTTAACTTTGCTTTTTAATTACTTTGGGTAATGTACATTTATGGAAGTTTATGGAGTTTTATTGAACCTCATCTGGGCACTCCCGAGCCCCTACATCCTCTTCAGGATCAGTTTGCTGAGAAACTGTGATATCTCAGCTTGCGTCACTTCGCACATTGGTGCTGCTCATTTTGTGAGTATATTTTCTCTCTCAAGACTTGCCATTGTTGGTTATACCCGCAGTATTACACTAGGAGGCGTCATTTTTTGTGATCTCCATTCACAGATATCCTTAATCTTAAATAACTCCCTGTACATTAACACAGTGTTATCTATATGACCCACATGAACTTATCAGTCTCTTGTTGTGAAAATGAATTTAAAAAACATTTGATAAGAGGCAGCCCTCAAGGGCTTAGAAATTAGCATATGAGCCTACCTAGGTTTTGTTTCAAATAAGAATACCAAGAGAACAATGCAAATTTTATAATAAAAGTACATTGGAAAGTTTATTAAAATTACAAGTCCTATCTGAATAATGAAAGTTTAATTTTGACTAGATTGTCCCTTTAAAGGGACATTAAACTGCTGTACACAACTGCAAAATAATAGTAATTACTCACTATGTTACATTTCATCCTGTTCCTGCAGCCCTTTTCAAATTAGTTTTCCTGTTTTAAAAGCTTAAAGGAACATGAAACCCATAATTATTCTTTCATGATTCGGATAGAGAATACAATTTTAAACAACATTCAAATTTACTTCTATGATCTAATTTGCTACATTCTTTAGATTTCTTTTGTTAAATAAATAGCAATGCACATGGGTTAGCCAATCAAACGAAGCATCTATGTGCAACCACCAATCAGCAGCTACTGTGCCAATTTGGATGTGCTTTTCAACAAAGGAAAGTTGTTTAAAATTGTGTTCTCTTTGTAAACCATGAAAGAAAAAATGTGAGTTTCATGTCCTTTTAACCCCTTAATGACCACAATGTTCCCTGTATGTCACTGGTTGTTAAGGGTTTTTTCAGGACATAATAGCACTAACAAGAACACGCTATTAACCCCTTAATGACCACAGCACTTTTCCATTTTCTGTCCGTTTGGGACCAAGGCTATTTTTACATTTCTGCGGTGTTTGTGTTTAGCTGTAATTTTCCTCTTACTCATTTACTGTACCCACACATATTATATACCGTTTTTCTCGTCATTAAATGGACTTTCTAAAGATACCATTATTTTCATCATATCTTATAATTTACTGTAAAAATTTTTTATAAAATATGAGGAAAAAATTTAAAAAAAACACACTTTTTCTAACTTTGACCCCCAAAATCTGTTACACATCTACAACCACCAAAAAACACTGTGCTAAATAGTTTCTAAATTTTGTCCTGAGTTTAGAAATACCCAATGTTTACATGTTCTTTGCTTTTTTTGTAAATTATAGGGCCATAAATACAAATAGCACTTTGCTATTTCCAAACCATTATTTTTCAAAATTAGCGCTAGTTACATTAGAACACTAATATCTTTCAGGAATCTCTGAATATCCATTGACACGTATATATTTTTTTTTTAGTAGACATCCCAAAGTATTGATCTAGGCCCATTTTGGTATATTTCATGCCACCATTTCACCGCCAAATGCAATTAAATACAAAAAATCGTTCACTTTTTTACTAATTTTTTCACAAACTTTTGGTTTCTCACTGAAATTATTTACAAACAGCTTGTGCAATTATGGCTTAAATGGTTGTAAATGCTTCTCTGGGATCCCCTTTGTTCAGAAATAGCAGATATATATGGCTTTGGCGTTGCTTTTTAGTAATTAGAAGGCTGCTAAATGCCACTGCGCACTACACGTGTATTATGCCCAGCAGTGAAGGGGTTAATTATGGAACATGTAGGGAGCTTTTAGGGATACTTTTAGCTTTAGTGTAGTGTAGTAGACAACCCCAAGTATTGATCTAGGCCAATTTTGGTATATTTCATGCCACCATTTCACCGCCAAATGCGATCAAATTAAAAAAAACGTTAAATTTTTCACAATTTTAGGTTTCTCACTGAAATCATTTACAAACAGCTTGTGCAATTATGGCACAAATGGTTGTAAATGCTTCTCTGGGATCCCCTTTGTTCAGAAATAGCAGACATATATGGCTTTGGGGTTGATTTTTGGTAATAAGAAGGCCGCCAAATGCCGCTGCATTTCACACGTGTATTATGGCTAGCAGTGAAGGGGTTAATTATGTAGCTTGCAGGGTTAATTTTAGCTTTAGTGTAGAGCTCAGCCTCCCACCTGAAACATGAGACCCCCTGATCCCTCCCAAACAGCTCTCTTCCCTCCCCCACCCCACAATTGTCCCCGCCATCTTAAGTACTGGCAGAAACTCTGCCAGTACTAAAATAAAAGCTATATTTGGGCTTTTTTGGGGTTTTTTTTTTGGCATATTTACATATGCTGCTGTGTAGGATCCCCCCTTAGTCCCCAACCTCACTGATCCCCCACCAAACAGCCATCTAACCCTCCCCCTCTGCCTTAATGGGCGCCATCTTGGGTACTGGCAGCTGTCTGCCAGTACCCAGTTTAGCAACAAATGTGCCTTTTTTTTTTTTTAAAAAATGCCCTTTTCTGTAGTGTAGCTTTCCCCCCCCCCCCAAGACCAACCCCCCACCCCTTCTTGATCCCTTAGATGTTTATTTCTATATTTGAAAACATTTTATTTTTAACTTTTAACAATTTTATTTTTCTGTAGTGTAGCGGTTCCCTCCCGCTCCCGCCCCGTGCATGCGCCCGCCCGCCGTCCCCCGTGCACGCGCGCGCTCCCGTGCACGCTCCCGTGCCCCCCGCCCCCCGATCCCGCCCCCCTTCCCTCCACTCGGCACATCGATGGCCGCCCACCCCGCCTCCCAGACTTGCTCCCACCCACCAACGATACCGGCCACCGATGTCCGGTGCAGAGAGGGCCACAGAGTGGCTCTCTCTGCATCGGATGGCCAAGGGGGGTTATTGTAGGATGCCTCCATATCGAGGCATCACTGCAATAACCGGAAAGCAGCTGGAAGCGAGCAGGATCGCTTCCAGCTGCTTTCCAGACCAAGGACGTACGCCACACGTCCTCGGTCATTAACTGTCTTTTTTTTGAGGACGTGTGGCGTACGTCCTTGGTCATTAAGGGGTTAATGCACTCCCTCCAGCAGGCTTTGTGGAATAGAGCAGTCTCAACGCTGGTGGCAAGACCGCGCTATAAAACAATCAAGTCCCAAAAAAAGGCCAGCGACATACAGGGTACGTCGCTGGTCCTTAAAGGGCCACTGTAAGTAAATATTTTCTATGCCTGTTACTAACTAACTACCCCAAATACGCTTTTTATCAATAGCATTTCATTACCATATCTCTACCGTATATCAGAAATCTTGTCTGCAAATTTAATTGTTTTCCAAACCCACTCCGTGGGTATCCTTTGCTCTGTACCAATCCGTTTACAATACCTAGGTTTCAAAATGGCGCTTTAAACACAAAGTTATTGGTTTAAGTATTTTGAACATGCAGTGCTGAAAATAGTGGGCAGGATAACGTGACATCATCGGCGAATAAAAGATATAACTTTTAGAACATTATGAAACTTCGTTTTGGAGAAAATATAGGTCAGTAGGTTTTAATTAATGTTAACTTTAATATGTTAGTTGTTTAGCTTAAAAATTATAACAGAAAGTAATCCTTTAAGGGGTTAAAGGTGCCAGATACTGAAGCTCCACCTCTTCATACTGGGCAGTGCCGTGCACACTCACGGATCAGTAATACTGGACACTTTTTTACAGCTGTATCATTTGCTTGGAGTTAATGTGCATCATACATCATGCGAGCTTTAATTTTTTTTACACAGTTTTACAGTTACAGTTTTAAAAAGCACCCAACAATAATATAGAATGCAGGAGCTGAAACATATACAGTTCCTGCTCTGTATCCTGCACCCTAACCTGAAGCACTTTATACAGTTGTCAAAATGTTGACAACCTCATTTATATGTAAATACACACTGCTCCTGTCACAGGCTGTGAGAATACCTGAGCTCCAAGATGGGGGCGCCCAGTATGAAGAGGCGGAGCTTCAGTATCTGGCACCTTTAAGCTATTAAAACAGGAAAACGGAGAAAGCTGCAGGAGCAGAATGAAATGCAATAACATAGTGAGTAGTTACTATTCTTTTGTAGTTGTGCACAGCAGTTTAATGCCCCTTCAATATTTAGTGGATTAGCAACTTTTTCCCCTGACTAGAAAACTATATTGCTATAGTTATATTTTCCCAACCCTGTATTATAGATTGATAGCTAAATACACGGATACACACACACATAATAAATCACTTTATTGTTTTAACATGACAGAGACTAGTATATTTCTAAAGAATATTAAAGTACAGAACAATAATGTACCTCTACTTTACATTAAACATAATTTATGGCTGTGAATGAGGTCACTGAAATGCAAATTATTATCTCAAATAAATCCATGAATATGGGCGTTGGTTACAAAAATGCTCCATTCATGGGCATTGTTAGGAAACACCCTCCGCCTGACGTTACAGATGCAGATTACTGGTACGTGTATAAATGTCAAACCCTTGTGCAAGATTTCCCCTGGTATCCTGTCTCCCTCAGTTCTATGAAATGAAGGTAACTAAGTGCCTTTTTGTAACTATGGGGCTGTTCATCCTTATAAGTATATGTTCTTTAGTCAATTGTTATCAAATCTGCAACATTTACTGTATAGACAAGTGACAACCAGCAAGTATCATTCATATGTGGCTCATGCGTCAATAAGAGAATACAGTAACTTTGCTGGACCCACAGCAAGAGTAGGTGCAGGCGTTTTGTCAGGTAAAACAGAAGATCTGCGTCTGGGGAAAAAACAAGAACTTTACTTCTTCAGCAGAGATCAACGCTTAAAGTAAATGTGACTCACTCTTCGACCACCAATGCTTTGTGTCTTTCATTAAGAACACACTGACCTAGATTCAATAAAACTAATAACTTGCAGAAAAAAATAAGTTACTTTTCATTTTAATTAGTGAAGCAGCATCGTTTTTATAACTGTTCACTTCATGGAGCAGAATCACTATAGCTGCATGCGTGATACTTGACCTGAGATGGAAACGCTATTCTTTGCTAATCGACACTTTTCTGCAGACTCTAATACTGAGTGTCAAGACTTGGTCTCCATAAGTCTGGGCTGCACTATTGAAAATCTTGATTAGCTACCAGAGAGACCAAAAACTAGCTGCGAGAATAAGGAGTAACTGTTCCGATCGTAAGGGGCTAACATCACTCTCACCGGCTACAGCTGAGTGAAGATACATGTGACCACAGAACTACCTGACACAGCAGAACGCGGAAGTGAACTACACACACATACCGGAGGTCCCTGTGGAGTATAAGCTCACAGAAGAAAGCAAACAGAACCGCTGGAGTGGCTGAAATTTAGTGCTACCAATACTGGTTTGCATCCTCTATCACACGAACACAGACCACAAAGATACTCGTCTAGACGTAGAGAGAGTATAAGCACATAGTATTCGGCTCTAGCCCCTGCATCAATTTCATTGTGATTCAAAGTACACCTCTTTTTAAACCTTCTTATTTTTGGCAGCACGCAGCTTAAACAAGAATATATCTGAAACTAATTTTCTTTCCACATTCTTCACGGTTAGTTTTTTATCACGGACGTCCAGTGAAGCGCTTAAACTTTTTTAATAGTTTATATTATATTTTCCATGGCCATTGTATGTTGTGTTTTAGTAATATTATTAGTCCTGTTTTATTAAATTTTATGTATGTTTCATTATTAAATTATATGTACAATTTAGTGTACTCTTTATTGTAGAACTTAAAGGGACAGTCAAGTCCAAAACAAACTTTCATGTTTCAAATAGGGCATGAAATTTTAAACAACTTTCCAATTTACTTTTATCACCAATTTTGCTTTGTTCTTTTAGTATTATTAGTTGAAAGTTAGACCTAGGAAGGCTCATATGATAATTTCTAAGCCCTTAAAGGCAGCCTCTAATCACATGTTTTTGTATTTGCTTTTCACAGCAGGGGAGAGCTAGTTCAGGTAAACCCTATAGATAACATTGTGAGCACGCCCGTGGATTGTGGCAGACACTGCACTAATTGGCTAAAATGAAAGTCAATAGAGAATAAATAAAATGTCATGTGATCAGGGGGCTGTCAGAAGAGGCTTAGATACAAGTTAATCACAAAGGTAAAAAGTGTATTATTATAACTGTGTTGGTTATGCAAAACTGGGGAATGGGTAATAAAGGGATTATCTATCCTTTAAAACAATAAAAATTCTGGTGTTGACTGTCCCTTTAAATTATTAGGCTCCTTTGCAAACGTATCTATTCAGATACACTTTGTCCTATGCTGTAATTCAGCATAGGTTCTACTTGTTTGGATTTATTTGTTTAGTTTTATTCTGAGTAGACACTCAATTAACTAGGCCTATCTCTACTCACTATTGTCATTCATTCATATTTTATTGTAATTTATTAACTCTACATTGTGGTTAGGATTGAGAAGAAATTGTAGCTCTATTAGCGATTTCAATAAAGAAGCAGACATTATGGCGAACAAGTTTTTAGTTAAAGGATATGATCCTGTCAAAATCAATGAATCTAGAAGTAAGGCTACGGGGCGTACTAGGGATTCACTGTTAAGAACAGATCACATGAGTACGACAGGTAGACTCCATAAACAAAATGCACAGGATCAGGATTCCATCAGATTTATAACTACCTATAATGAAGGCCATATGATTGTCAAGGAGGCCTTTAGGAAACACTGGGGCATATTAAAATCAGATAGTATGTTAGCACCATCATTATCAGAACATCCACAAATCACCTTTAGGAAGGGTAGAAACTTGAGAAATCTGTTAGCCCCTAGTAAATTAAAAACAGTGAAAGGAGATAAAACAACATTGAATAAGAGCAATTGGCTAAGTTTGAAGGAAGGCACATATAAATGTGGTAAACAAAACTGCGGAATGTGCAAACATGTAAATAAAGATCCCAACTTCACAAATAGTGATAAATCTCGTAATTTTAAGATTCAATGCCGTTGCACTTGCGATTTTACTCATGTTGTATATTTATTAACGTGTGGGTGTGGCCTTATGTATGTGGGCCGCACGAAAAGGAAGATCAGACGTAGAGTGTCAGAACATCTCAATAATATTATAAATGAGATGGATAAGCACAGTGTTCCCCTTCACTTTAGAGACACTCATGGTGGAGACCCCCGAACACTCAAGGTACAGGTCATTGACTGGATTTCCCCCTCCATCCCTAACAGATTACTTACATTACGTAAACGTGAGACATTCTGGATACAGAAGTTGAACTGTCTGTGTCCAGGTGGTCTCAATGTTGATTTAGATTTAGCAGCCTTCATGTAAGTTTCCCAATTTATAGCTTTTAGTTTAGGATAGGGTCCTTTAGTGTACAGTGTTTCAGAGATTTTTTGGATAGGTGTACTTATATACACATGTATGTTTATATGTGTGCACATCTCTCTTTATATATACATTTGTGTATTTATATTTATATATGTATGTGACAAAGAATCAATTAATCTATTTATTTATTTATGAAATATCTTTATTATGTATGTTTTGGACATTTTAAATATTTAAATATTTTTGAGAGTTTTAGGATTTTTAATAAATATTTTAAATTACATGATTTGATGAATTTGAATATTTTTATGTCCAGAATATTTAAATAGTATTTAAATAATATTTAAGTAGTATAATACTTAAATGTTTTTAAATCAGTATTAGTATGTATTTTACTGGTATAACTTATGGGTGCTAATAATAATAATCATTATAGAGCAGATAGGATACAATGGCTGTTCCCTTATACATTGGTTTAGGTTTTGATCTATGCACAATATACACCGTACTATTAATGGCTATAAAAACATTTGTGAAAATACATTGGTTTTTGAATCTATTAGTGATAGTCTTTTTGCAGTCTATTATTTTACATTTTTCGGTAAAATTTAGTAACTATATTTTTAACAGTACATTATTATATATGTTTTTAATAGTATAAAATTAAAAATTTGTGTTTTTAATAGATTTTTGTTATAATAACATTGTTCTTTCTTTGCCTTTTATTTTGTACTATCCTTCAACATTTTTTCGACAATTGGCAAAATATGCCTGTGAAAATCTAGTATATTGTAGTTTAGTAATGACATCCTTTGGTTTATTAAATTATTTTGTTGTAGTATAATTCATATATAATTTTACAGTATTTTAGCATAGTTATGTTTTTAATCGTATTATTATAATATGTGCCATTTATTTAATATGTATCTTAACTCTAGTTTGCTTCCCACAATAAACACAGCAGGCAGGCTAGTTATATAATGAGACCTTTCTCCATCCAATGAAATAAGCCTGCTGGCTATATAATACCCTGCGCTGTGAGAAGGGACATGAACTTTTACCTCTTGAGAAAGACCGCACGGTGGCGGTTGAAACGCGTTGAGGCTTTGTGGACTACATGAGGATCCGTACTTTGTTCCAGTGACGTCACCGGCTTCTATACTGACGCTTTCTAACACAGCGTTTTTTTGATTTGAAGTCACTACAACGGACATTAACTTAAAACGGACACTTTTGGCTCCGAAATTTTCATGTTCATTTGCAAAGATTTATGCTTTAACTGCCGTGGATATCATATGTTATTTTAACAAACCGCCTGAATAAATTACAATTTTGTAAGTACAATTCAGAGAGTGGGGTGTGTTTGTTGTATCTACCTACACTTGAGTCTGTTTGCGCTTATCTGTTTCAGAGATTTGGGATTCTACTTTACTTCAGGAGGCACGCAGGACACCTTCGGTCATTTTTGCAGCAACAGGTCTCGTATATAATAATTTTTACACAGTTGTACTTATTTGCACCTATTGTGTTTTTTTGCTCCATGTCTTATCTTTAGGAATTTGTATAATAATCATTAGTGATTCTTAAATAATACACGCTAATCTATTTTTTTCATATTTATTTCTTGTTTTCATTAAGTATTAATTTTTATAATAATTTTTATTGTTATTTATCTTCTTGGTGTTTATTGTGTTACATCATAGCAATTTTGAATCACCCCTGGCAGCTAGCGCTGTTTAATTATTGTGCTTTGTAGTTTTGTTTACTGTGTTCTCTTTACACAGCAGCATGACTGCCATGGAGGGTGGTTCTATGCTTAATAGCAATGTACTGACTGAATCTGATACATTTGGTGATATTGGGTATAGGAGAAATAGACAGAGAGATATTGAATCACCTGATGAACTTTTTAAAAAACTAGAAAGACTTTTACAGCAAGATTGTCGTGAATGGCAAGATCTTATTTTATTGGATAACTATGTTTCCCATAATATTATTCCCAGGGGTTTACGTTTATTTAAGTATCCTGCTTTTGATCTTGAGGATGTGGAATTCACCACAGAGTGGGAGGAATCTTTACATGAGTGCTCTATGAAAATGATTAAAATTTTAGTAAAATATAGAGAATTTAAATTAAAACAGATTAAAGAAGAACTAGAACATATTTTCCCAAAAATTCAATGTTTTAAATCAGAAGAAAAATGGATCAACAGGAATAACAGTATCCAGAGTAGAATTAAAAAACTAGATATTGAATTAATGGCAGCTAAACAAATGAAATTATCTAGGGATATTCAGGATTTCAAGGAGGATAAGGTCTATACCTTTAAAAAGAAAACTCAAAATGCACGTATGTTGAAGGATAAACCATTTTTTAAACGGAGTGATAAACAGTCTGGTTCATACCAGTCTAATACACACCAACCAGAAAAAGTGTCATTTGAAAGAAAGGATCAAGATTTTAATAATTTTAACAAATTTAAATATCATGATCCTACTAATGATCAGTCCAGGGGCTACACTAGGGCAGACAATAGGACCCCTTACGTTGGAACAAATAGGGATCAGAATAAATCACATATGATTGTGAACTCTTATAGGGATAATAAACATGAATATTCTAGAAGCCATGAGCATACACATGGACCTAGTCATTCTAAGTCTGAGAATACTGGTCATGGTGGTAGATCTAATTCTTCTTACCATGGCCAACACTCTAATTACAATTATAAAAATAACAGTAATTATGGTTATCACAATAATTGGCGGCCATATGGCAACAATTATAAGGAGAATTACAGTTCTCCTCATATACAAGTACCCACTAGTAACAGATTTCATAGTCTTGATCCCCATCCCGAATCATATAGGGAGACTAATTGGTCTGATCAAGGTGCTAAACCAAAACATGGTAGGAATGAGCATGAGGAACATCATGAAGGAGATAGGAGAACAACTGTAAGAAATATTTCTTTTTTAGGGAACAGCCAGATAGGACACCCCGCCAGGTTAGAGCAGGAACCGAGGAGTCCACACCTAGGGAACCCAGAAGCAAGGACACGAATGAACAAAAGAACACTAGAACAAAGAGAGGAACAAGGGGTGGACTTAGAATTAGGGCAGCCAAACAGAAGGCAGCGGAGAGAGGAAAAGAGAGAATGAGTATTTTTAATTTAGCCAAGATTGATCTGGACAATAATGATATTAAATTATTGAGTAAGGGATTAAACTTTGCCCCTAAAACATTACCCAATGAATTCCAAATATTTTTGGATATTCAGAAATTCAGTAGAAAACTAACTTTGAAACGATTTTTTGCAAAAAATTCAACTGTGAAAACAGTACCTAACAAAGAGGAACATCTTGAATCTAAAGATCTAGAAACACTGAATATCCTTAAGAGTCTAGAAGGATTAGATTTGGACTTAGAGGAGTCACCTAGTGAGGAATATCAGGATTTGATGTTATGTGAACCTCTAGATATTTCAACTCATGAGGAGGTTAGATCTATAACTCATAGTACATTTAAACGCCCCTCCTCCTTTTATCCAGTTAGTGCCCAAGGGGATCAAATCCCTGTTTTTATTAATTTGGTCACCAATGAAATCCTGTCTAAAATTAAAGATAAAAAGGAGAATTTATTGAATAAACATAATGATAATCTTAAAATACTTGAGAGAAAATCACTTACTAAATTAATGAATGATGATAGAGTTGTATTCAGGGCAGCAGATAAGGGAGGAGGCTTGGTGATCCAATTGAGATCAGAATACCTCAAAGAAGCACATAAACTGTTAGGGGACAAAGATACATATTGTATCCTTAAGATTGATCCAACTAAATCATATATGTCTGCATTGAATTCCTTGTTGGTGGATGCTAAATCTGAGGGGATATTGAATACAGATGAATTCAAATATCTGCAAGAATTGGATCCCAAGATCCCTTATTTTTATCATCTACCAAAGATCCACAAGGATAGTGAGTGCCCTCCGGGTAGGCCCATTATATCTGGGATTGGATCGATAACAGATAAAGTCTCTAAATATATTGATTATTTTTTGCAAGATATTGTTAAGAACACCAGGGCCTACCTTAGGGATACTACTAGTGTGATTGGGATCTTTGAAGGAATTGAATGGAAAAGTAATTACTGTTGGATTACATGTGATGTATCAGCGTTATACATGTCAATACCGCATGATAAGGGGATACATGCTGTAGAAATGGAATTGATAAACTGGGGATTCAATGTAGTACAGCAAAAATTCATCTTGCAGTGTATACAATTCATATTGGAACACAATTATTTCGCCTTCGAGGGTGTGTATTACAGACAAATCAGAGGAACAGCGATGGGCACAACTTTTGCCCCATCTTATGCCAATCTGTATATGCACACCTTCGAAGGCGAATTCATTTGAAAGACCCATAAGTTCAGTAAGAATATAGTTAAATATCACAGATATATTGATGACGTGATCATCCTATGGGAGGGGGATCTCAGTATAGTGGACGAGTTTGTCAGATATATTAATAATAATAATTATAATCTTAAATTCACTGAAAATCATTCTCGTACTGAAATTGAATTTCTTGACCTGCGACTTTTTGTAAATAGTGACAACAAAACAGCAGTTACCAACTATAGGAAACCCACCGAAAGAAACAGTTTCATTGATTATAAGAGTGCCCATCAACGTCATTGGAAAGATAACATCCCTTACAGCCAGTTTCTTAGATTGAGAAGAAATTGTAGCTCTATTAGCGATTTCAATAAAGAAGCAGACATTATGGCGAACAAGTTTTTAGTTAAAGGATATGATCCTGTCAAAATCAATGAATCTAGAAGTAAGGCTACGGGGCGTTCTAGGGATTCACTGTTAAGAACAGATCACATGAGTTCGACAGGTAGACTCCATAAACAAAATGCACAGGATCAGGATTCCATCAGATTTATAACTACCTATAATGAAGGCCATATGATTGTCAAGGAGGCCTTTAGGAAACACTGGGGCATATTAAAATCAGATAGTATGTTAGCACCATCATTATCAGAACATCCACAAATCACCTTTAGGAAGGGTAGAAACTTGAGAAATCTGTTAGCCCCTAGTAAATTAAAAACAGTGAAAGGAGATAAAACAACATTGAATAAGAGCAATTGGCTAAGTTCGAAGGAAGGCACATATAAATGTGGTAAACAAAACTGCGGAATGTGCAAACATGTAAATAAAGATCCCAACTTCACAAATAGTGATAAATCTCGTAATTTTAAGATTCAATGCCGTTGCACTTGCGATTTTACTCATGTTGTATATTTATTAACGTGTGGGTGTGGCCTTATGTATGTGGGCCGCACGAAAAGGAAGATCAGACGTAGAGTGTCAGAACATCTCAATAATATTATAAATGAGATGGATAAGCACAGTGTTCCCCTTCACTTTAGAGACACTCATGGTGGAGACCCCCGAACACTCAAGGTACAGGTCATTGACTGGATTTCCCCCTCCATCCCTAACAGATTACTTACATTACGTAAACGTGAGACATTCTGGATACAGAAGTTGAACTGTCTGTGTCCAGGTGGTCTCAATGTTGATTTAGATTTAGCAGCCTTCATGTAAGTTTCCCAATTTATAGCTTTTAGTTTAGGATAGGGTCCTTTAGTGTACAGTGTTTCAGAGATTTTTTGGATAGCTGTACTTATATACACATGTATGTTTATATGTGTGCACATCTCTCTTTATATATACATTTGTGTATTTATATTTATATATGTATGTGACAAAGAATCAATTAATCTATTTATTTATTTATGAAATATCTTTATTATGTATGTTTTGGACATTTTAAATATTTAAATATTTTTGAGAGTTTTAGGATTTTTAATAAATATTTTAAATTACATGATTTGATGAATTTGAATATTTTTATGTCCAGAATATTTAAATAGTATTTAAATAATATTTAAGTAGTATAATACTTAAATGTTTTTAAATCAGTATTAGTATGTATTTTACTGGTATAACTTATGGGTGCTAATAATAATAATCATTATAGAGCAGATAGGATACAATGGCTGTTCCCTTATACATTGGTTTAGGTTTTGATCTATGCACAATATACACCGTACTATTAATGGCTATAAAAACATTGGTTTTTGAATCTATTAGTGATAGTCTTTTTGCGGTCTATTATTTTACATTTTTCGGTAAAATTTAGTAACTATATTTTTAACAGTACATTATTATATATGTTTTTAATAGTATAAAATTAAAAATTTGTGTTTTTAATAGATTTTTGTTATAATAACATTGTTCTTTCTTTGCCTTTTATTTTGTACTATCCTTCAACATTTTTTCGACAATTGGCAAAATATGCCTGTGAAAATCTAGTATATTGTAGTTTAGTAATGACATCCTTTGGTTTATTAACTTATTTTGTTGTAGTATAATTCATATATAATTTTACAGTATTTTAGCATAGTTATGTTTTTAATCGTATTATTATAATATGTGCCATTTATTTAATATGTATCTTAACTCTAGTTTGCTTCCCACAATAAACACAGCAGGCAGGCTAGTTATATAATGAGACCTTTCTCCATCCAATGAAATAAGCCTGCTGGCTATATAATACCCTGCGCTGTGAGAAGGGACATGAACTTTTACCTCTTGAGAAAGACCGCACGGTGGCGGTTGAAACGCGTTGAGGCTTTGTGGACTACATGAGGATCCGTACTTTGTTCCAGTGACGTCACCGGCTTCTATACTGACGCTTTCTAACACAGCGTTTTTTTGATTTGAAGTCACTACAACGGACATTAACTTAAAACGGACACTTTTGGCTCCGAAATTTTCATGTTCATTTGCAAAGATTTATGCTTTAACTGCCGTGGATATCATAAGTTATTTTAACAAACCGCCTGAATAAATTACAATTTTGTAAGTACAATTCAGAGAGTGGGGTGTGTTTGTTGTATCTACCTACACTTGAGTCTGTTTGCGCTTATCTGTTTCAGAGATTTGGGATTGTGGTTAGGATATCGCATTTTTTTTATACATTGTATATAGCATTATTGAACTTATATCTACTGTAATCTGCTTATTTCGAGCTAATCTTTAGATTATAGGTTATTATTATTTCTTGTAGATATTATTCTGTATACAGTATTTTGTATCTTTGTTGTATGACCATCTATATAGCTATATCCTTTTTTTCCCTAGCTTTTAGCGCCAGTACCCCGGCTTTGTTTTTTCACTTCATGGAGCACAGCAAGAGTTCCAATCCCTTAAAGGCACAGTTTGCACCTTAGTCATCTTAAAGTCTTACCTTATATTAAGCTGCAAATAGCCTCCATTCCTGCTGCATGATTGCATGATATAGAAAAAGTGCAGAAGGCTATTTGCAGCTTAATCTAAAGTAAGACTTTAAGATGACCAAGGTGTAGACTGTCCCTATAATAAAAAGGCCACTATAAATTATGCAAAAAAGAACACCTGAAAATTAAGAGAAATAAAAGAAAAATAGAAATGAGACTTGTGAGCTTTGAAATAGTGAGACAAAACCAGCTTTGCAAGTGTGTTTCTAAAGTACTATTATTGTAATTAATGTTTTTCCACATTGGTAACGGTTCGCATTTGATATGCGAGATACCGGTCACTGGGCACCTCATACAACTGTTAAGGGCAGGAACGCCCACTAAAAACACTGGGGAAATTATAGGTTCAATGATGCTCATTGAATTTCAAACACAATCTCACAGAGACCCTTAGCAAGGTCACGGGCATCCTATGAATCTTGTCCGTGCGAACAACGAAGACGCACTTTTCAGAACTATGTTCGTCATACACATCACAGCCTGTAGGTGCATGTTGATGCCTTTCAATCATGCAGGGGGATCGCCATTAAAACACTGTTTTTGGCTATCCTCCACACTACAGGCTAGGAATCTGTTGGTGGTCTAGTGGTTGGCACTCTCAGGCTTCATGGGAGTGCCGGTGAAGTCACCATGTACACACGTGGTGATGTCACAAAGGGGCTGAGCCAGGAAGCTCAGTGTAGCTGCTAGGGAGCTGGATGGGGGAGGCTCCCATGGCAATTACAAACCTCTAAGACCCCTCATTTGAAAAAGAATTGCCTGCTAAAGTTAGATTGATGACGAATCCGGCTTCCTCCAATCATTGCGTTCCCCCTTTGGCGTCCAGCTCGTTAAGCACGCAACGACTGGAGGAAGCCGGATTCGCCATCAATCTAACTACAGCAGGCAATTCTTTTTCAAATGAGGGGTCTTAGAGGTTTGTAAGGTTTGGCAACAGGGAAAAAATGTAAATTAGGTTTAACTCCCAAGGTACCGCTAAGGCATCTATCAGCTCTGCCTGGGGATCCCTGGACCGCGACCCGTATCTGGGTAGCTTGAAGTTGAGTCTGGACCCATGAGATCTATCTCCAATGTCCCCCATCTGTTGCAGATCTCCGCAAACACCTTGGGATGGAGAGACCAATGAAATAATTGTCTGCTGAGGAAATCCGCTTCCCAGTTGTCCACACCCGGAATGTGGATCGCTGAGAGCGAGCAGTTTTGGGTCTCTGCCTATTCCAGAATCCCAGACGCCTCCCTCATGGCTAGGGAGCTTCTCGTTCCCCCCTGCTGGTTTATGTACGCCACCGAGGTAATGTTATCCGACTGGAATCTGATGAAATGGGACGACCCCAAGAGGGGCCAAGCCCTTAGAGCGAGGAATATTGCTCGTAGTTCCAAGATATTTATCGGTACGGTTGACTTCTCTTGAGTCCACCTGCCCTGCGCCTTTCTGTCGCCCCCAAACAGCTCCCCATCCTGGTCACAATCTCACAGGATGGTCTCAAAAAGGATGTCCCCTGGGACAGCTGTCCCGGATGGACCCACCAAGAGAGCGATTCCCTCGCTCGATTGTCCAGAGAGATATGCTGGGGTAGATCTAAGTGATCACCGTTCCATTGTCTCAACATGCATAACTGCAGAGGTCTGAGATTGAACCTGGCAAAAGGAATGATATCTATGATGGAAACCATGACCCCGATCACCTCCATATACCTGGCCACAGATGGCCTTGAGGAGGTCTGAAGGACAGCTGGACGCAATCTTGGCATGTCTCTGATCTGTCAAGAATAACTTCATAAATATGGAATCTATTATCGTACCCAGGAACTCCACCCTGTTGCTGGGAACCAGGGAACTCTTTCCTTGTTTATCCTCCATCCGTGGGATCGAAGGAGAAGAAGAGCCCTTGAGTGGTCCTCCACGAGACTGCAGGACGGAGCCTGAACTAGGATATCATCCAGATAAGGAGCCACCGCAATACCTCTGGCTCTCGCAACCGTAAGCAGCACTCCCAAAACCTTCTTAAAGACTCTTGGGGCAGTCGCCAGACTGGACGGTAGGGCCACAAACTGGAAGTGTTGGTCCAGAAAGCCGAATATTAGGAACCTGAAGTGGTCCTTGTGGATTGGCACGTGAAGGTAAGCATCCTTCAAGTCTATTGTCGTGCCTTCCTTCTTAGGGACCACGAAAAGGTTTGAATAGTACCCTAGACCCCTTTCTGCTAGAGGTACTGGAACAATTACTCCGAGAGAGGAGAGATCCCTAACGCACCCTGGGTGATAACCTCCAGAACCCAAGGATCCTGTACGTCTCTCATCCAAGCCTCTGCAAATAGAGATAATCTGCCCCCTACGCGATCCTGAGATAGATCAGCAGCCGCCCCTTCATGCCGACTTAGTCTCGGCGGGCTTCTTGCTCTGCTTGGATTTGTTCCAAGATTGAGCTGGCTTCCAAGATCCCTTGGACTGCTCGGTCTTCGCAGCGTGTTGCTGGTGTTGAGCGAAAGGGACAAAAAGTAGAGCCCTTAGGCTTATTCTTCTTATCCTGCGGAAGGAAAGCACCCTTGCCTCCCGTGATTGTGGATATGACAGAGTCCAGCCCTGGACTAAAAAGAACTTTTTCCTGAAAAGGAAGGGATAGTAATCTAGACTTGGAAGTCATGTCCGCAGACTACGACTTTAACCACAGAGCTCTGCGGGCTAGAACCGAGAAGCCTGATGTCTTGGCATTCAGGTGAATAACCTGCATATTAGCATCACAGATAAAAGAATAAGCTACCCTTAAGGCCTTAATCTTTTCCTGTATCTACTCGAAAGGAGTCTACACCAGTAAGTAGCCGATCCCGCCACCACCGCGATCGCCGCTGCTGGTTGAAAAACAAACCCTGTGAGTTGAAACATCTTTCTTAACATGGATTCTAATTTTTTATCCATGGGCTCTTTGCCCACGATGAACTATCCTTGAGGGGAATAGTCGTACGCTTAGCGAGCATGGAGATAGCTCCATCCACCTTAGGAATGGCCCCCCATAGTTCAAGCTGAGAGTCCGGAATGGGGAACAACTTTTTAAAAGAGGTAGAGGGAGAAAAGGACAAGCCAAGTTTCTCCCACTCATTCTTGATAATAGTAGCCATCTTCACGGGAACTGGGAAGGTCTGAGGTACCACCCTGTCCTCGTAAACCCTATCTAGCTTACGGATCGATGGCTCTTCCAGAAGTTTTGGTTCTGGAACCTCCAACGTAGCAAGCACTTATTTCAGTAAAAAGCGCAAATGCTCCATCTTAAAATTAAAATCTGGCTCCTCTGCAGCCGGAGGCCTAGAAGACGCCGATTCTGTCCCAGAGAGAGCACCCTCCGAAGAGTCGGAGACGTCCTCATCAGCGGATAATCTATCAGTTATATCCAACGGAGTAGATGACCCCTGGGGCGGAAGGCTATGTCTTTCCCTTCGTTTGCGCTTTGCAGGGCGTGGTAAGGCATGGAAGGCCGCATTTGGCGGCCAAGGGGCCCCTTCCGTGGGAGGATCAGTCGGGCCCTGGGGAGCTGCATGTGTAATCGGAGATGAATGTAGGGAACGCACCTCGCAGGACAGAGAACCCTCACAGGTGGACGGCTCAGTAGTGCTAAATATCTTATTCTTTTTAGATATTGCAATCTTATCAAAGCATGTGGAACACAGTTGAGCATGCGGATCAACCTGCACCTCTTCACAATAAACACAGATATGAGATTTAATTAAAGAGGGGGTATCCTCTAACATATCAGAGTCCTCCATAGCTTGCGCCTTTAATACGGACTAGATAGATTAAATGGCACCTTTATAAACCAATGGCCGGGGCACTCACCACCTCCTATGACTCGGACCACAGAGAAACCGTTACGTCTCCTGCAATTGCCGATCAGGAAAGAGGAAGTTGAAAAAGGGCCACATCCGGTCACATGGAGTGCCATGCAGGACCGCCCTTGCACTATAGAGAAAACGCGCCAAAAAAAGGACATGCTGATCTTCCTTGACTGTTTACACATTGCTAGAGCCTCATCTCACACATGACACAGCAAAGAACACAATAAAGATATTATGCATAAATCCCCCCGTTCATAATCCCCCCTTCCAGGGATATTAACCCTTGATTCTACACAGATAAAGGAGACACACTGTGACCCTGTCTTCTTGCGTTATCATATGTGTATAAATGAAACGATCTTACCAGAATCTATGCCGTGGAACAGGAACACGGCCCTTCAAGTGTGACAGGTTAGTAGCATCGCTCCTGACATGGACTTGAGTGCATAAAGCAGGCAGCAAAATTTGTCAACGCCGATTGCTTAAGAAGCTGTTAATCTGAGTCGTGATGGTTTTGCAGAGAGACTCTCCCTGCATCTCCGGACTCTAACTTTCACTCATGCTCTCACTGAGAGGCTGACAGGACTACTTAAAACTCCAGTCCCATTGCGAAGAATCTACCCTCCAAAATAGACTACTCTGAATCTTCCGACACTTCTCTGCCAACCTCCTGTGATGGAAGGCAAAGAATGACTGGGGGATGGGGGGGGGGGGGGTATTTAAGCCTTTGGCTGGGGTGTCTTTGCCTCCTCCTGGTGGCCAGGTTCTTAATTCCCACAAGTAATGAATGAAGCAGTGGACTCTCCTCCCATTAAGATGGAAAAGTATTTTTAAAAAGAAGCTTCATTGTAAAGTTTAATGAATTAAAGTGCCCCTGTTTTTAAGATTATTTTTAGATACCGGGCACTTATTCATTAAACTTTACAATTACTTTAAGACACTTTCCAATTTACTTCCATTATCAAATTTTGCACAGTCTTTTTATATATACACACTTTCTGGGGAACAAGCTCCAACTGAGCAAGTGCACAAGTTCCCAGGATATACCTATACTAGTCTTTGATTGGCTGATTTATGTCACATGATACAAGGCCCCCGGAAAGTGGGAGATGAAATACATGTTTCAGAAAAAAATATACTGCTTATTTGAAATTAAAAATAGGTGTTAAATCAGTATTTTTATTATGCACTTACTAAGTTTGCAATTTTACTGCATTGAGAGGTCCTTTAAAGCAGGGGTCGCCAACCTTCTGGACCTCAGGGACCACTAAACTCACAATTTTGAATCCCGTGGACCACTATAATACTATAATACTGGTGGCATTTGGTTGATCTGCTGGATGGCAATAACTGGAATTCAGCTGGAATAGCTTTGAAAATTATTAGAATGAAAAATAATTAATATTTAATAAAAAAAAAAAAAATATGGAGGGGAGGAAGACAAACAGTGATATAAGTCCATCTGAAGGAATTAGGAAAACTACTACAAAGAGACAGGTAAAGAAAAGAAATTAAATGAAATATAAGAGAGATTTTTTTCTTTTTTTTTTAAGATTTTCTTTTTTTTTATATACTTTAATTCTACTATATTAAAGCCAAGACTATACCAAACTCTGCTGGCTTTAGAATGGAAGCATCTTCCTCTGAGCAGCGCGTCGGGCGGATGGATCTAAAAATACAATCTAGCTACGCAAGTTGCGCAGTGCTACGCAACGTGCTTAGGGAGATTGTAACTTAACTCCTCCTCTGTCGGGTTTCACTGATGTCCAGCCAGGCAGTGTAGGGAGTTGCAGCACGATGGGGGTGACACCATCAAAGGAGATTAATTCCTACTTAATGGTGTCACCGACATCTTCTCACAGACCACTGGTATGCGACCACAGCTTTAAAGGGACATTTTACATTATCTTTGCATAAATGCTTTGTAGATGATCCATTTATGTAGCCTATCTTGCAGTGTTTTTTGTAAAAATATACAGTTTTGCTTATTTTTAAATAACATTCTGCTGATTTTAAGACTCCTATCCAAGCCCCAAAGTTTTAGATGTATACTGATGTATACAGTCTTCAGATTGCTTCTGTTTGTATAATGAGTCTTTTCATATGCAGGGGAAATGGGGGGGTCTGCTCTCAGCCCCTTTCAGTGGGTGTTCCAGCCTAACATCGTAAACAGTAATAAACCGGGTGCTTCTTAGTAAGTTTTTAAAAGGTTTTATACTGGATTTTTATATAAGTATCTGTGCATATTCTTCTTTATAGTGGTATCTATTACATGCAGTTATAAAAAAAATTGTGTAAACTTTCCCTTTAAAGGGACAGTCTACACCAGAATTTTTATTGTTTTAAAAGATAGATAATCCCTTTATTACCCATTTCCCAGTTTTGCATAACCAACACAGTTATAATAATATACTTTTAACCTCTGTGATTATCTTGTATCTAGGCCTCTGTAAACTGTAAACTGCCCCTTTTTTCAGTTCTTTTGACAGACTTGCAGTCTAGCCAGATTACTTCACGTGCACGAGCACAGTGTTATCTATATGAAATATGTGAACTAACACCCTCTAGTGGTGAAAAACTGTTAAATTGCAATCTGAAAGAGGTGGGCTTCAAGGTCTAAGAAATTAGCATATGAACCTCCTAGGTTAAGCTTTCAACTAAGAATACCAAGAGAACAAAGCAAAATTGGAGATAAAAGTAAATGGGAAAAAATTTTAAAATTACATGCTCTATCCAAATCATGAAAGTTTATTTTGGCCTAGACTGTCCCTTTAAGTAGAGCACAGGTAACTAAGCAGCTAATTAACATTAATTGATTATTTCAACTGTGCTCCAGTTAAAATATAATAGTCTAGCCTGAGGACAGCTTAAACTTTTAACGCCGTTATGCCGTTCTATTCCGTCATAATTACACTGGGCTTTAAAGCCGTTATGACGGAATAGAACGTCATAGCCAACGGCTGTCCTGAAGCCTACTGTGCTTCTCAGATTTGATTGCGGTCTGGAGGGCGTTCCTAGGGTTATAGGGACACCCCCCAGACCCGATCCAATAATTGAAATCTTGCGATGGTGTTCACTTAAAATAATAATAACAGCATGTGAATGCTAATTTATTTGTATAATATTGTTTAGTGCTTTTTATAATTTTATATTGCTACCATGTTTAAGTATAAAAAAATGCAGAACCTTTTTTAAATAGATGTTAGTCAATAGGGAAACTACTAATAATAATATAACTATAATTTTGCTGTCTTGTACCTTATGGAACCATAGGATAACAATACATTGTAAAACCTGCTGGTTCCCTCTAGTGGCAGAATTATATTTTACAGGACTGAGAAAAATATTGCACTGCAGTAACATTTATGAGCTGTTTTGTTGATTTAACCATTTTTTTATCTTATCTAAAATGTGTCTTAAAGTTGCACTAAAATAATTATAAGTACTTTTACTTTACAAATACTAAACATTAGTTTTAATACTATTTATATTTCTAATCTATTTATGATTATTTATGGAAGTAAACTTTTCATTGTCTCTGCATATACCACATCCAATGAATGTTACCACAAGTCATAAAGTACAGTACAATTACAGGTGCCAAAATCATCCTCTTTGTATGCATACAATCATCCTTCATGCTTCTTATTTTACTAGCCAGTCTGTCCATTAGGGCACTGAAGTAAATGTTTAATTGTTGCAATGATACAATTATAATCAATATACTCCCATAAAATAAAAGCACTCTCATTTTAGTTTTCCCCTGTATCTTTTTTTAGGAATAGTTTAAATAAAAGTGTAAAATTTACATAATATTCTGGGGTAGAAAAGCCTAGAAGTCTAGTCATTGCACATCTGTACTATTAATAGCCGTCCTATCAGTTTTGCAGCATTTGGTTAAATCTGAGCAGATAGTATAGACCTATATACGTCAGAATTCATTCCGCTGGTTCTGTCAGTATAGGGCTCAATTTATCAAGCCATTCACTGCATTACGTTTGCAGGTTCTCACAAGAGAACCTGCAGTCAGTATTTATCAAGAAGCGGTCATCAGACCAGGGAGATTGACAGCTCCCTCCTGCACGTGATTGTCTGTGCGCAGGCAGGGGACAGTGTTGTACAAGAGCGCAAAATAGCGCTCTTGTGTAATGCTGAATTCCGCCAACGGAATTTTGCCAGCCAGAGGTGAGCTGCGGTGGACAGGGGTCCAATATGGGGTTACAGTATGGGGATTTCTAATATAAATGCTCTAGGAAATTACCTGGAATATCCAGATACGTCACATCTTCGTAGCCCGAAGATAGAACTTCAAGGCACAAACCACATCCAGAAAAAGTTGTAAACGTTCCTTCGACGAAAAAGGATTAGGACATAAGAAAGGAACCACAATCTCTTGATTGATGTTGCGAATTGACACAACCTTAGGAAGAAAACCTAACTTGGTTTGTGGAACAGCCTTTTTGGCATAAATAGCCAGATAAGGAGGAACGCATTGCAAGGCAGCAATCACAGATACTCTGCGCGCAGAAGCAATAGTCAGTAGAAAAGGAACCTTCCGAGACAACAATTTAATGTTTACTGCATGCATAGGCTCCAACAGAGCCCGTTGCAAAACCTTAAGGACAAGATTTAAACTCCAAGGAGAGCTGTAGATCTAAACACAGGTCTGATCCCAGCAGAGCCTTAAGAAATGGCTGCACATCTGGAAGCTCTGCAAACCTCTTGTGCAGTAACACAGACAGGGCTGAAATCTGTCCCTTTGGGGGACTTGCAGAAAAGCCCTTCTCCAGTTCATCCTGGAGAACAGAATACGTAAGTCTTCACACCTTATGATAGATGCGACGAGCAACCAGCTTATGAGCTTGAATGAGAGTAAAAATAACTCTCTCAGAAAACCCTCTCTTAGCTAGGACTAAGAGTTCAATCTCCATGCAGTCAGCCTCAGAGAATATAGACATTGATGAACAAAGAGACCTTGGTCAGCAGATCCCTGCAACAAGGTAACTTCCACGGAGGAGATGACATCCGCACTAGATCTATGAACCATATCCTTCACAGCCAAGACGGAGCAGTCAGTGTCACGGACGCCTGCTTGACTCGAGCCACTACAATAGGAAGTAGTGGTAACGGTCAGAAAAGATTGGCTCCGCCTGAGGATCCATGTACCTGGACCCCTATCTGGGTAGCATGGTATTGAGAGGTTATAAGATCTTCCTCTTGCAAATCTCTGCAAACACTCGGGATGGAGAGACCATTCTCCCGGATGAAAGGATTGTCTGCTGAGGAATCCGCTTCCCAGTTGTTCCCAGTTGTCCACACCCGGAATGTGGATCACTGACAGCGAACAAATGCGGGTCTCCCCCACACAGAATCCGAGATACTTCCCTCAAAACTAGGGAGCTTCTCGTTCCCCCCTGATGGTTGATGTAAGCCACCAAGGATATATTGTTTGATTGGAATCTGATTAACTGGGACGAACCCAGCAGAAGCCAAGCCTTCAGAGCATTGTATATTGCCCGAAGATCCAAAATGAGATCAGGAGGAAGCTTTACCTCCTGAGACCAGATGCCCTGTGCCTAACTGGCACCCCGAACGGCTCCCCATCCTGACAGACTCGCAACCGTAGTCACAATCACCCAGGATGGTCTTGAAACGGACGTCCCTCAGGGCAAGTGATCCTGACAAACACCAAGAGAGAGATTCTCACGATTGGTTGTCCAGAGAAATCTGTTGAGACAGATCCGAATGTTCACCGATCCACTAGTTCAGCATGCGAAGTTGCAACAGTCTGATGTAAAACCTGGCAAAGGAAATGATGTCCAAGCTGGACACCATGAGACCAATCACCTCCATACACCGAGCCACAGATGGCCTTAAGGAGATCTGGATGGCAAGACATGTTGAAGCTAGCTTGCAATGTCTTTGGTCTGTTAGAAATATTCTCATGTCTATGGAGACTATTACAGTACCCGAGAATTCTACCCTGGTACTTGATACCAGAGAACTCTCTCTAGACTGCCATCCATGGCATTGAAGAAGACAGAGGAGATATTCTGAATGGTCCACTCTTCGAAAAATGTATTTAGCTAGACAAAACGGAAGGGCAATAAACTGGAAGTGCTGGTCCAGGAATGCAAACCTTAGGAACTGGAAGTGGTCCTTGAGGATTGGTACAAGAAGGGAGCATCCTTCAGCTCTATCGTGGTCATGAACTACCCCTCTCAACGAGGGGAAGAATGGACCTTATTGTCTCCATCTTAAATGAAGGGACATTTAAAAACCTGCTTAAGTACTTTAGGTCCAGAATCGGACGGAAAGTTCCCTCCTTCTTAGGGACCACAAAAAAGTTTGAATAGAATTCCAAACATCTCACTGCGATAGGCACCGGGACAATAACTCCTAGAGGACAGATCCCGTACACACCCCAGAAAGGCTTCCCTCCTTTCTGGTCAGTAAGACAGGAGGAATCTGCCCTTGGGTTGCTGAGACTTAAAAACCTATCTTGTAACCCTGAGCTATGACCTCCAGGACCCATGTATCCTGCATGTCCCTGAACCAAGTGACTGAAAAGAGCGTCATACTGCCCCCTACACGATCCCGAAGAGGACCGGGGACCACCCATTCATGCCGACGTAGAATCGGCGGGCTTCTTGCTCTGCTTGGATTTATTCCAGGACTGAACCGGCTTCCAAGAGCTCTTGGTTTGCTCTGGCTTAGCGGAGGACTAATGACATGTGCTTATTACTCATTAGGAATAGAGGGAGTGCCCTCTAAAGTAACAGAATCCTCCATCACTAGTGCAATAACCGGAGAACTAGAGAAATAAAACATCTTATTTTATTAAAAAAAACAGCACCCTTATACCCCAATGGCTGAGGCACTCACTACCTCCTATGACCCAGACAGTACAGAGATTTATGACTCCTCTCTGATAGACACCCGGTCAGGAAAAAGGGAATGAAGCACATGGTGCACAATGCAGGACCGTCCCTGATATGAGAAAGCGTGCCAAGCTTGTAAGCTGCATTTCTCTCAAAGTGAAAGTGAAACCTGTATATTCCATAACAGCCTATGAGCCCATAACATCTCACACATAAAAGCAGCATAAAATCAAACAAAAAAATCAAAAATTATTCCCCCCTGTTCAATAATCCCCCTAAGGAGATATTAACCCTTGATTCTATACAGATAAAAGGAGTAACACTGTGATTCTGTCTTCTTGCGTTATCATACATGAATAAAATATGAAACAATCTTACCATAATCTACGCCGTGGAACAGGAACACTGCCCTTCAAGTGTGACAGATAGTAGCATCACTTCTGACATGGACTTGAGTGAAGAAAGCAGGCAGCGAAACTCGTCAACGCTGATTGCTTATGGAGCTGTTAAAATAAGTCAGGATGGTTTCGAAGAAAGACTCTCCCTGCATCTCCAGTCCCATCTCGAAGAGTACTACCCTCCATAAGAGACTACTCTGAAATCTTCTAACACTTCTCTGCCAACCTCCTGTGACGAAAGGCAAAGAATGACTGGGTTTATGAGTGGGCTAGGTATTTAAGCCTTTGGCTGGGGTGTCTTTGCCTCCTCCTGGTGGCCAGGTTCAGTATATCCCACAAGTAAGGAATGAAGCTGTGGACTCTTCCTATATTAAGATGGAAACAGTTCCTACTGTGGGCCTGTATTTTAATATAGTAAATCTAAACTGTAAGTTTTTAATTGTACTTAAGAGCTTATGTCCTGCTTAGAAATAATGCAATTATTTAGAGGCGATACAATGTTGAATCATTTAAGTGATAAGCAGTGAGTATTGCAGTTCTATTGTATACTTATATATACACACAAACAAATCTCAACAAAATATCCACTCACCTTGTTATACCTCATATATAGTATATAAATCACATGGTGGGGAACTTTCTAGTTCTGAAGGGTCCTTCTTATTGTATTATGAGAAAAGCTGGAGATTAGCTTCTGCAAGGTAGCCTCACTGGCTCTGTCTATCAATTTCTCCCATTTCCCATGACACCACGGGACATATCGCTAAATTCTTTTAGACTATTTATTTTAAATATATTTAAAATATACAATAAATAATACCAAATAAAAAGTTATGGTCATTCTAAAAGTATACATGCATACGCCAATACAATTGTATACCCTTACTTATATTCATGTATTATGCATTCATTGTTTAACCCCTTCAGAATCTAAAACCTTAGACGAGTTGTTTCTCTTTTGAGATAAAATATATGGAATACATGTTGGTTGTGGTTCAAAGTTTTAATTTTTGTACTGCCCAAATACACAAGATAATAGCTCCTTGAGGCATATTTTAATCTGGGAATATAGAAGGAGTTAAAGGGACATAAACATGCAAAAAAAATGCTTTAGTGTGTTAAAATGTTGGGCTAGATTACAAGTGGAGCGCTATTTATCGCACCCGCTCGCTCGCAAATACACTCGACTTTGACCCTTTGAGTGCGTATTACAAGTTGAAAGTAAAAAAAAAATACTCCCCAATAGACTTCAATAGAGCGAGAAAAGCAGAAAAAAAACCTACCAACCATACTCTGTACTAACACAAATCACCATAAGCCCCCTACTCTAATAACCTAAACCGCCACATAGCCCACCGCAAAGTACCCACTACACTATTAATCCCTAAACAGTCACATCCCCATATTGCAAAGTACCCACTACACTATTAATCCCTAAACAGTCACATCCCCATATTGCAAAGTACCCACTACACTATTAATCCCTAAACAGTCACATCCCCATATTGCAAAGTACCCACTACACTATTAACCCCTAGATCGACATACCCGCACATTGCAACGTACCCCTCTACATTATTAACGCCTAAACTGCCACACTCCCACATCACAAAGTACCTCTCTGCACTATTAACCCCTAAACCATCATGCCCCCACATCGTAAATTACCTGATACACTCTTTATCCCTAAACCACTACACCCCTACATTGCAAAGTACCTGCAACACTATTAACCCCTAAACCAGCATACCCCCACATCACAAAGTACCTCTCTACACTATTAACCCCTAAACCGCCATACCCCCACATCATAAAAGTACCCGCTACATTAGTAATCCCTAAACCACACCCCCACATTGTAAAGTACCCGCTACACTATTAATTCCCAAAATTGCCACCCCCCACTTTGCAAAGTACCCCTCTACACTATTTATCCTATTAACCGCCACAGCGCAAAGTACCCGGTACACTATTAACCCCTAAAACGTCACACCTCCACTTTGCAAAGTACCCCTCTACACTATTAACCCCTTAAATGCCACACCCCCACATTGCAAAGTACCCCTCTACACTATTGACCCCTAAACCACCACACTCCCATATTGCAAAGTACCCTCTACACTATTAACTCCTAAACCACCACAACCCCTATCACAAAGTACCCACTAACCTCTAAAACCCCATGACCAGCTAACCCCCCCTAAATATAACAGCCCCTAAATTACCAAAACAAACTATACTAACACTAAAATAAACTATAGCAATAGCCCTTATAATGGCTTATTGTACGGCATTGCCCTAAAGTGACTAGGCTAGTATGTTGTTTTTTTGTGTTAATAAGAGCTATCTAAAAAAAAAAATACTCTAAAATTGCCATGAAAAGGGCATTTGGTTTGGCATTGCACGTGTAAGGGCATTTGGTAGGGAAGCGCCCTAAAGTTCTTTTGCTGCGCAGAAAGAAAAAAAAATTATTCTTAAAAAAAATACACCCAAAAAAAGCAATCCCGGGGGCGGTGGTCGTCTAGCTTCATTCATCTTCTTATCTTCTGTCCATCAAGATAAGAAGAAAAGAATATGGATGAAGATAGAAGACCATCACCGCTGGGTTGAAGATAGAAGACCAGGATGAAGATAGAAGACCAGTTGGCGAGTATGTAGGATTCGGATTCAAGTTTGGTTTAAGATAAAAAAAAAATTAGAATAGGGTTTTTGGGGGGGTTTTTGGGCAGCAAAAGAGCTTCAGGGCACTACCCAACCAAATGCCCTTCTAAGGGCAATGTCCAAACAAATGCCCTTTCAGGGAAATTTTTAGATAGGGTTTTTTTGTGGGGGATTACTTTTAAGTCACTTTAGTGCAATGCTCTACAAAAAAAGGCCCTTATAAGTTTATTTTGGTATTAGTATAGTTTTTTTTTATTTTAGGGTGTTTTTTTTAGTGGGGCTTTGGTTTTAGAATAGGCATAACTGTTTTTTTTGGGGGGGGGTTTGCTTGTTTGTTTTTTATTTTCTGTAATGTTAACTTTTTTAAATGTAATGTTAGGTTGTTTTGGTAAGTTAACGGGTGTTGGCAGGTTAGGGAGTTTAGAGGTTAGTGGGTACTTTGCGATGGGGGTTGTAGCAGTATTAATGTAGAGGGGTACTTTGTAATGTGGGTGTGTGGCAGATTATGGATTTACAGTATATAAGGTACTTAGCGATGTGGGGTGTGTTGCGGTTTAAGGGTTAATAGTGTAGTTTAGTGCAACTTTTACATTGCGTAAAAAGTTTGAGCGTTAAATGTGATTGTGTTTGAGCAATTGCATTTACTTTCAACTTGTAATACAAGCAGACATTGGTAAAAGATATATTACCGATAGTTCGTACAAACAATTTTTTTGTAATTTAAACAGTGTGCCTTTGCAATATGGATTAAATTGTAAAAAAAACACTGCAATATCGTGATCTCCTTTACACTCCTCGCCCTAATGATAGCACGCCACTCGTAATCTGGCCCTTTTTTAGTACACTGTTGCTTGCTTAATCCCTGCGGTAGAGAACATTGTACTACTGGAGCTAACTAAACACATTTAGTAAGATAATAACTAGAGGCATGTGTCTATAACCACCAATCACCAGACAAGCTTGCATTGCTGATACTAAGCCTAAATAGGTATGCTTTTCAACAAAGGATACCAAGAGAGCAAATACATTTGTTATAAGTAAATTTGATTGCTCTATCTGAATCATTAAAATAAAATTTATGCTTACCTGATAAATTAATTTCCTTCTTGGCAGTGAGAATCTACGAGAACAATCATAACCTATGGGAAATTCTCAACCTGGCCACCAGGAGGAGGCAAAGACACCCCAAACATAGCTATAAATATCCCTCCCACCTCCCCTACCCTCTCAGTAGTTCATGCCAAGGATAAGGAAAAGTGAAGAAAGATACAAGGGGTACAGAGGTGCCAACAACTGCCGGCACTACACATTTTGCATTAGGACAGGGTCGTGGACTCTCATTGCCAAGAAGGAAATTACTTTATCAGATATGCATACATTTTATTTTCCTTCTATTGGCAGTAAGAGTCCACAAGAACATTCATAACCTATGGGAAACCAATACTTAAGTTGTGGAGTTCACAAATGTTCGGGAGGGAAAAGTAGGGAAGGCAGTCCTAATCGCTAGGTACCACCGCTTATAAACACCTTCTCCCAAAAGATGTCTCCGCTAAGGCAACAACATCAAATTTATAAAACTTCATGAAAGTGCAATGAAGACCAAATTGCTACCTTGCAAATCTGTTCAACTGAGGCATCATTCTTGAAAGCCTAAGAAGTAGATACCGCCAAAGTAGAATGTCCTGTTATTCGTGAAGGGGCTCTTGACCCGCCTCCTTGTAAGTCATGCGAATCAGACTTCACAAACCAAAAGGAATGAGTAACAGCTGAGGCCTTCTGCCCCTTGCATTTACCAGTGTACTGGATAATTAAGGAATATGATAGACGGAATTCCTTAGTTGCGTGGAGGTAGCACTTCAACTCTCTGACCACATCCAACTTATGTAACAATCTCTCCTTAGAGAATGATGGATTGGGACAAAGCGAAGGAACCACAATCTCCTTTTTAAAGGGACAGTCTAGTCAAAATTAAACTTTCATTATTCAGATAGGACATGTAATTTTAATCAACTTTCCAATTTACTTTTATCATCAAATTTGCTTTTTTTTTTCTCTTAGTATTCTTAGTTGAAACTAAACATAGGTAGGCTCATATGCTAATTTCTAAACTCTTGAGGGCTGCCTCTTATCACATGCTTTATAAATTCCTTTTCAACACAAAGAGACTAAAAGTACACGTGGGCCATATAGATAACACTGTGTTCAGGCACAGGGGGTTATTTAGGATTTAGCCCAACACAATGCTAACTGCAAGACAATAGATAATAAACAGTCACAGTCATGTGATCAGGGGGCTGGAAGAAGGTTCCTAGATACAAGGTAATCACAGAGGTAAAAAGTATATTAATTTAACTGTGTTGGTTGTGCAAAACTGGGGAATGGGTAATAAAGGGATTATCTATCTTTTAAAACAATAACAATTCAATGGTAGACTGTCCCTTTAATGTTGCTAGTATTGACTACCTTAGGTAGAAAGCCTAGCTGTATCCTCAACACAGCTTTATCTTGATAAATCACTAGGTATGGAGGATTACACATTAAAGCCGAACGTTCTGACACTCTGCGAGCAGAGTAAATATCCAACAAGAAAACCACTTTCCAAGTGAGTAACTTAAAGGAATACTGAACCCATTTTTTTCTTTTGTGATTCAGATAGATCATGGCGTTTTAAGCAACTTTTTAATTTACTCCTATTATCAATTTTTCTTCATTCTCTTGTTATCTTTATTTAAAAAAACAGGAATGTAAGCTTCCGAGTTGGCTTATTTTTGGTTCAGCACCTGGGTAGTGCTTGTTGATAAATGTAGCCACCAATCAGCATGTACTACCCAGGGTGCTGAACCAAAATTGGGCTGGCTCAGAAGCATACATTCCTGCTTTTTCAAATAAAGATACCAAGAGAACGAAGACAAATTGATAATAGGAGTAAATTCGAAAGTTGATGTCTATCTGAATCATGAAAGAAACAATTTGGGTTCAGTATCCCTTTAATATTAAGAGCATGCAGAGGCTCAAATTAAGCCCTCTGAAGAACTTCTAAGAACTAAATTTAGGCTGCAAGGAGGAGCAACAGATTTGAAAACAGGTCTTTTTCTAGCCAGAACGTCTGGCAAACTAGCCAACGTCTTGTGAAACAGAACAGAAAGGACAGAGATCTGTCCCTTAATTTAACTGGCCAACAGGCCCTTCTCTAGACCCTTCTGGAGAAACTGTAAAATATGTGGAGTCTTCACTATCCAGCCTGTATAAGAGTATCAATGACCGTATCAGAGAAGCCTCTCTGAGCCAAAATCAAGTGTTTAATCTCCATGTAGTCAGTCTCAAAGAATCTAGATTTTGGTAAAATAACTGACCCTGAGTTAGCAAGTCCTAATGAAGAGGACACCGCCAAGGAGAAGCAGACGACTTGTTTACTAAGTCTGCGCACCAAGTCCAGTGTGGCCACGTAGGGGCTATCAGAATAGTTGGTATTCCCTCCTGCTTGTTCCGACCGACCACTCAGGGCAGGAGAACAATCAGTGGAAACAGATACACTAGGGTGAAGCTCCACTGGACCATTAGAGCGTCTATTAGCTCCGCCTAAAGATCCCTGGGCCTTGATCTGTGTTTCGGGAGCTTGGCATTGAAGCGGGAAGCCATCAGATCTCGGGAGCACCCCATCTGCGAGTGATCTTCAGAAACACCTCCTGATATAGGGATCCCTCTCCTGAATGGAGAGTCTGCCTGCTCCGGAAATCCGCTTCCCAATTCTCTACAACTGGGATGTGGATAGCTGTAATTTGACATTGATGTCTCTTTGTCCACAGCAGGATGCATTGCCAGCGAACTCGGTGTGCCACCCTGATGGTTGATGTAGGCCATGATAGTCATGTTTTCCGATTGGAATCGGATATAGCGGATGGAATCCAGCTAGGGCCACTCTAGAAGCCCATTGTATATAGCTCTCAACTCGAGAATGTTGATTGGAAGAGACACTTCCTGACACCAAGTTGCTTGGGCTCTCAGGGAACCCCTCACCGCACCCTAGCCGGACAGAGGGGCAACGGAAACACATTTCTAGAAGAACTGGAGCTGGAGACTGCCACCAAGTGAGACTCCCTCTCGTCTGGGGATCCACGTAAATGACCTGCGACAGATCTGAATAATCTCCATTCCATTGCCTGAGCATAAACAACTGTAGTGGTCTCAGAAGAAAGCGAGCAAACCGTATAACATCCGAAGCTGCAACCATAAGATCTACTACTTCCATGCATTTCGCTACTGAAGGATGGGGGTTGGACTAAAGCAGGCGACATGCTGTCTGGAGCTTGTCTCTGCGCTGATCTGTGAGATAGTTGCGCAAACTGACAGCCTATGATCGTTCCCAGAAAGTTTACCCTCGTGGCTGGAATAAGGGAGCTCTTTTCCACATTGACCTTCCAACCATGCACCCGAAGACACAAGAGTAATCTCTCTGTGTGGTCCTGAGCCACTGGTAAGGATGAAGCCTGAACCAGAATGTCATCCAGGTAAGGAGCAACTGCAATTCCCTGCAGACGAACCACGGTCAGCAGAGCTCCCAGCACCTTGGTGAACACTTGGGGTGCTGTAGCCAGTCCAAATGGAAGCCCAACTAACTGGTAGTGCTTGTCTAGGATGGCGAACTGCAGGAAACGGTAGTGATCTCTGTGTATCGGAATATGATGATACGCATCCTTCAGATCTATTGTAGTCATAAACTGACCCTCTTGGACCAGGGGAAGGATGAATCTCATCATTTCCATCTTGAAGGTGGGGACTCTTACGAACCTGTTGAGACCCTTCAGGTCCAGAATAGGACGGAACATGCCCTATGTCTTGGTTGACCACGAAGAGATTAGAGTGGAACCCTTTTTTACAGAGCACCTCTCTGCCAACTGATACGAGGCAAAGAACTATTTAGAGGGTAGGGTAAGTGGGAGGGATACTTATAGCTTTGTTTGGGGTGTCTTTACCTCCTCCAGGTGGCCAGGTCGAGTATTTCCCATAGGTTATGAAGGTTCTTGTAGACTCTAACTGACAATAGAAGGAAAGATGATATTTCTGACTTTTATGTCCCATTAACAACTTTTATCAAGATCACCTATTAAAATAAAAAGGGAATTCAGTATAAATATATACTCTATTAAAAAATAGTGCCATTTGGGTTCTAGAATTTTTATTATTTATATAAAAAAATATTAGCTTTTTCTTTCTTATTTATTATATAATACTACTAAGATTACAAGTAAACCAATTGCCTAAACATTTGTGTCAAGAGGAAAAAAATACATTTACATATAGACTGCTACAAAAAAGAGTTGTGTTTTACTGCATTATTTTTCTAGTACATTTCTAAATGTACTACACATGATGTAGAAGAAACATTTCCACTAAGTCAATAAATACAATATCTTATCTACAAGCACATGTGTTTTTATTGTTTTGCTTGGCATTTTTATGAAATGACAGCAAGTGCTTTTTTATTATATTAAAGGGACACTGTAGTCACACAAAAAACTAAGCATGCATCAAAAGAAAGTACTATAATAAACACATGTATAATGCCCTTCATGTTTCTAAAAAGTACAGTTTAGAAGAAAACTATCACCAAATTTTTAACCCTTTCCAAACCCACTCACTCTGTATCTGATAGCATTGTCAAATCCGGACTGCCAACTGTGGTTGGAAGATGGTGACTTTTTCCGAGCTGCGCATGCGCAAGTTAGCGGGATGCACTGAATACGTCACTGTATTCATTTTGGTTGTGGATGCAGTAGACCCGCTAGTACTTTGGGTGTAAGTTACGATTCATCTGGACCAATCACGCATGCGCAAACCAATTACGCATGCGCAAGTGAAAGGATTTAAGTGCACGTGCGCAATATTATGACAAAACTTTATAATTATATGCAAAAACTAAGTATCGGATTGGCTAATGGTTTGGGACATGTACTGCCCATATCAGAGGGCTGGATTACGTGACGTCACCAGCAAATTTTAAAAATATATTTTATGGCATTAAGCAGCTTCGTTTATGGATAAAAGTAGGTCACTTTTATATTGTTTATATTTGTGTTTGGAAATGTGGGGTCCGTTTTTAAATGAAAATTGAAAAAGTTAGTAATCCTTTAATTATACTGTGCAAAGTAAAATATCAGACTGATGGATATTGTTTTATTATGCATTATCAGGAAAAAGATAGTTGTATAATCACAGCTGTTGCTTTATTGTAAAGTAGTAATTATTTGCTAATCATTGCTTTATCACCACAGTTGCTTTATTGTTGCTAGATGCAATTTCTACTATTTTATTATTGGTTTGCTATTGTTAATAAACTGCATTTTCACTTATATTACATGCTCTAATTCAGTAGTGTGTCATTTTAAGACTATCAACCCTACACTACTATGTTCAATTCCCACAAAGGGGTTAAACACACAGAGGAAGTACCACTCTGGACAAGCGATGCTCTAGATCCAATCAGCAGCTCTAGTTCCACATGTGAATTGTGTAATATAGCACTGCTGATTGGATCAACAGCATTTTCCACTCAGGAGTCGCAATGCTCTACAGGTTCCAAACCAGGGGTCAAATTCCTGCACTATTTTTGTGCCCCTGAACAGAGAACAGAAATGCTTCAGTAAACACTGCTGCTGCTGGTGGGAGGGCTGGCGCATAGTCTGGTTAGAGTGATAGTGAAATCCTCTAGTAATGGGCATTAACACTTTCTGCAATACACTAAATGCAAACCTGTCAGCCTGTGTGGCTTGCTCTGTGGTTATTAAACTCCCTTCAGCAGAAAAAGGCCTATTCCACCTTAAGTGGGTAAGACTCTGTTACAGAGGAGTCTGGAGTTGCTGAGGTCTCAACCAGCCCTGAAAAGGAAGAGGGGGGAGGGAAGAGGAGAGTGTAAGGAACTGAAGGTAAACTGGCTATGGACCATGTGAGTTAAAACAAAGTATGGATACTCAGGATCTTGACATTAAACAACAGGAATGCATGAGTGTCTAGTTTAGTTATTTTAAAGTTGTTTTAAAAAAGTTCAGTGTTTCAGTCAAAGAAACAAATGCGCTAATCTAGCAGGGAAGAGTCATATCCTTTCAGCTCCCCGCTTTCTCTCTGATTGGAATTCCTTTTAGTTCTTTTAGAGATAGCTGGGATGAGGTTTGCAAGGGAAATACACGGGTGTGAAACATCTTGTAGTAATACAAGGCCAATTACTTTATTTTATACACCAATAGTATGTGCAGTCTGTTTATCTATGTTGGTGTCTTAATGTCTATCAATTTATGGTCAGCAGGCCAGATTCTCTGCAGAATGCTGACCAGTGCAAAATAATGTATTTGTTGCAGATTCAACCTTACCAGTTTCATCCCAAAGTGCAAGGTGACCAGTTTTGCTTTCAATGTTACTGTGCCCTCATGCCTCCTGCTTCCTCTACCAGTGTTACTTGCTTTACATTTACTTGGTATACGTGTTAATAGTAAAAGAAAATAACACTAAGACGCCTTGTAACCATAATTTTACTTTAAATCACATTATCATTGTTTCTTAATGAGTGCACACACAAACCATATCAAGATCATGATATCAGATTTTTTACATTACAGAGCCTTACACATCCTGAGAGTCAGGGAGTAACATCTCCTAAAATGTTGCTAAGAATCTTAGCTTTTTGGATTATGCAACATCATCTATATACAAATGCCCCTTCATGTGTTCTAAAAAGTGTGTGTCTGGCTTCTCAGTATTCAGTATCAGTTAAATCCTAAATTACAGATAAAAGTTTCACCCCTGCCATGTAAAAATGTAACCTTGGGTGTCCATCCTCAGGTCCAAAGGCAACCATTCAGTCCTTGGTTTTAATTTTCTTTACATACTGTACAATCAGAATGTATAGAGTATATACCTATAAATACAGTGTGTGTGTGTGTGTATGTGTGTGTGTGTGTGTGTATAAAACAATATTAATTGTAAGAGGGTTGGAAGTCTTGTTGAGTTCCCACAATTTTTTTGTAGGACCTGTGCAAACAGTACTTCAACTGTGTGTTTAATCCATTTGCGGGGATTAAACACACAGTAATGTAGAATTAGAGCATGTCATTTATCCATTATTTTGACCCTTTCATTTTTCTGTGAGGGCATATATGCAAGACAGTTATGTAAGATATGTATTGAGTTCTGCTTTATAATTATTGAGTTTTTTCAAGGATAATCTTGTACATGGCTTGATTCATACATCCTTTACAAAGATAAATCTGCCCGATTCCAGCCTTGCTGAAGCACCCCCAGATCATCACCAATCCTCCACCAAATTTCACAGTGGGTGTGAGACACTGTGCCTTGTAGACCTCTCCACGTCTTTGTCTAACCATTAGACAACCAGGTGTTGGCCAAAACTTAAAATTTGACTCATCAGAGATGATGACCTGGATTTGGGCATATTTATATTTGTGAATGACGCATGAATCAAGCTACGTACAAGGTTATCCTGGAACAAAATTTGCTTCCGTCTACTCTGACAATGTTCCCCAACTCTGAGGATTGTTTTTTCAAGTAGGACAATTCTCCATGCCACACAGCCAGGTCGATCAAGGTGTGGATGGAGGACCACTTGATCAAGACCCTGTCACGGTCAGCCTAATCTCCAGACCTGAACCCCAAGCTGCTTGAATTTTTGCGTAAGGAATGGCAAAATGTCACCCAACAGCAATGTGAAAGACAGGTAGAGAGCATTTTAAGACGCATGAATATTGCAGTGGTCACTTAATTTTTCTTCTATATAACATTTATGTGCATTTGCCATTGCGGATTCAATGACTGAGACGTCCAAAAGGCTTTTAAGAACAATAAAGTGGGTAAAATAACTGTATGCTTTTTCTCACCAAAATGCAGATAAAGAAACAAGTTAATGTGTAAGAAGAAACTACATATAAGCTAAAATATATGCTATTAAAATGATCATCTATAACTCAATATTTTTGTTTTCATTTTTACTTACCTTTTCCTCATATTCCTCAAAAATGTGATGAGATTCCTTCTGGTTGATCAAAAGTATTTCTGAATATTCTGGAGAATGTAGAAATATTGAATATCGCTGTGAATCGTGTTCATCTTCACTTTCAAAAGACCTATAGTGAAAAAAAGCAATATGTAGACTTAGCTAAAAATCCATTAACTTTTTGTTTTTACTATATATAGTACATGTTTTCTTATTGAAGCTTGTAAATAGATACTGGTTTCTATGGTTAAACATGCCTGTAATCACTGACACACAACATATGCCAGATGATTTTGCAGGAGTTGGGAGGTTAAGAGCTTCTGGGCAGTGATCAACCAGTAATTTGTGGGTGGGGTAACATGTGGGAGGGCAGTTATGTGTTCATGGGCTGAAATATGGATGATCAGTGGGCATGTTTAGGGTCCATGCAAGTCTGGGAGGGACTATGTCAGTCCCTTAAAACCAGGACACCAAGGAGATAAGGGCAGAACACCCCCTTGAAAATGAGGGAGGTATGCTATTGCGTGATTATAACTGTGTTTAACCCCTGTAAAATCAGCACCAGAGCTGGGAGCTAACTGAACACATATAGCAAGCTAAAGACAAGAGGCATACCCCCCCACTAACCAGCTACCAGTAGTTCAAAGAAAGCTTAAAGTGATTGTAAACTTTGGCATTATGCACAGTGTCATGGTAAAAATTGGATAAAATAAACATTAGTTTAATTGATCATTTTTATCACACTGAAATGCGCATGCGCTTCATATCTGCTCAGATCACTGACCCACAGGTAGCGCATGCGCTATTGGACCAAGCCAGAATCCCTGCCTACCTCACTCAGATTTGAGATCATTGGCTCTACTGTGGTGATCCAATATAGTGCAGCGGAGCAAGAGAAAACATAAATGTAAGTACAATTTCAAGGAAACAAATATTAAATTATACATCTACGGAAAAAACTACTTTCAAATATTAATGCGCGTGTGTGACCTTCAGAATATTGGGAGTTTGCATTACTCACTATGTAGAGAGTGGGACCGCTCTCTACATCACTGTGTAACTGAAAGCATCAATGGAGGGGATGGAGGAGCTAAATTTGCGAGGAAGCAAAAAAAACGAAATTTATAAAAATACTAAGGCTCAATTTCAGTTAAAAACTTAGCGGTTTAAGTCCACACATACTGTAATATTAGAACATGCATTTCAAAACCAATAAACTTTCCACTTTGTATAATCAGATCCATAATGGAAGAAATATTTTAGATGGACTTTATATCATCAATTCTAATGAAGATACGCTATAACTTACTTTTTAATGTAGCAATGACATTTTAATACACTATGCTCCAGCCACCCACTTCAAAACAATTTTTTTATGTCAACTGATGCTTTTAAAGGGATACTAAGGAGCATGACAGACATGGAGGAACTTCCGGTGGGCGGATCCTAGCAGTGGCGCTTCTCAACGGTATGGCGTCCCAGACAGTGTGACGAACCTTGGGTTGTGTGCCCTAACCAGCTTGTCCCAGAGCAAGCCGCGTGTGGAAGCATTTGTTGCCCTAGGCGATCTGAGAGGAGAGTAACTCAGATGCCGGACACTACACTGCAGTCTCAGCGAAGATCTAATTCAGGAGAGGGGCAGCAGGAGTTGCTGAGTCCCCATTCCCTGGATATACACCGGACATATCCTCCAGCACTATAGAGGGACACTGGGAAAGTCAGGCCATTCTTTGACTTGTTGGACATTACTTCAGATAAGTAGTTACTATCAGGAATAGAGGGGGGGGAAGGGAACGGGGAAGAGCTGTACTAATACGCTTGGGGTTTTTTTTGTGCCCTTCTTATTGTATGCCCAAGGGCTCTGTAAACCAAAATATGTGGATGTCAGAGTTAAAACCTGGGCTAGATATGAGAGAAGAATGCTGAGGAGTTTTCAACAAAGCTAATTTTTAAGCCATTGAAGGCCGTCTCTTATCTCACTGCATTTTGACAGTTTTTTACAGTTAGACACTGCTAGTTTATGTGTGTCATATAGGTAGCATTGTGCTCACTCCCGTGGAGTTAATAATAAGTTAGCACTGATTAGCTAAAATGCATGTCTGTCAAAAGAATAAGGGGGCAAAAGTGTATTAATATAATAGCGTTGGTTTTGCAAAACTGGGGAATGGGTAATAAAGGGATTATCTATCTTTTTAAACTATCAACATTTTGGTGCAGACTGTCCTTTTAAGATGTGTCTACCCTCATCAAAGATGTCCACCCTGTTGCTGTTTTCACCTTGTCCTTCCTAACAGCCCTTGCGGCACACACTTGGGCAGTGAGGAAACCCACTCTAGTTGACGTAAAGGCTTGTGGCTATGTTATGGTTGCTAAGAACTACATTCTCCACCATTTATAGCCTGTCACAGGTTTAATGATGAAGGTGCTAATCCCAGTCATCAATGAGTTGCAGGATGTCTTTCACCCAGAAGAAGCTGACATCATCCAGTTTGTTGTGGGGGCCTAGCCAGAGTGAAAAATTAAATGGGACAATACAATATTTTTATAACACCAGCACTGGCCACACATAAAAATACATTTTTTAATATCTGCCTAAAGTATTGGGTTATGATGGGTGCAGTTTAGCTGTTTTTATTCAAATGTGCATTTCTTATGTATTTAATAAAAATGACTTCATGCCAACGTAAGCTTACAATGCAAATTTAATCATTACACCGGGGATCAGCTGGTGTGAAAATGTTTGAAGGTAAACATATCAAAAGCCTTCTGGCACTGAGTAAAATAGAATTCCATGCCAGCATTTCTTTTCTAAAATAGACATCAGGCCAGTATTTTTATTTATTTATTTTGGTATTTGGCATAGCAAGAAACTGCTTGTTATTTTTCTTTTTTAAGTTCACATATAAAAGGTGTGAACTTAATTTTTAGAATATCCAAAACACCAACAGAATAATCATAAAAAGAAACAAAAAAGTTACTTTTTTTTTTTACTGGCATTCAGTTTCCATTCCACCTTTGTTAGATTAGCTGTTTATGGATATCAAATGATTAAAGTAAGTTATGCCCAAACAATTTGTCTTCTGAATCTTCTGTAGCTCTCTCACATTAGATAAAAATATTTACTTTTTGTATTATATATATATATATATATATAGAGAGAGAGAGAGAGAGAGAGGTGTCACCTAAACAGACTATTGCTTGCCTGGGTAATTCAAATATTTGAAATGTGTTAATCAGTAACTAGGTTATGTATCAACATGTAATATGTGCCAGATTGTAGAGTCAACCTTTACCATTCTTAATTCTCTTTGTGATTTCAGTACTTGCAAGTTGTGCATATGTCTACCACCGGCACTATTCATCATCTTGACATAACAGTATTTTACAAAACTTGGTTCTGCAATTGCATTACAAAGATCATTCTGCGTACAATACACAGGGGCGGAACTACCACTGGTGAAGCAGGTACAGTGGCACCAGGGCCCAAATGCTGGGTGCCCATATCAGCCAATCTATACATCGGTGTGTTCAGAATGTGTACAAACCTAATGCAGGGGAGCCTTTTATTAGTGTAGGTTGCAGGTCCATCTATCTATATATCCATCTTATCCATTTATTATATATGTATCCATCTATCTATCTATCTATCTATCGTTCTATCTATCTATCTAGCCTCAAGATCATTATGCAGAGTAGCATGCATATTATTACCATTGCTTACTACTGAGTTACCTTTGGGGTGGCCCGAAAACAATATTGCACCAGGGTCCTATGATAAGTAGGCCCGCTACTAACAATATAGCAAACCTCCATCAGTTTGCCACAATTTTTACAGTTGGTACCATTGGTATAGACAAATGGGGCAGAAAAGACAGCACAAAGCAACCACATCACATGTCTGAGAAAGCCGTGAATAGCATTCATGTCACCCTCTACCAGTTAATCGTTAAGAAGAACCAGGCATCCCTCAGTACAGAGTATGGAACATTCGTTATAAATAACTAAAAATGAGGCCTTACCTCTTGTACCTGCTGCAAGCACTGAAAGAGGCTTATAAAGTGAAACAAAATAAACAGCAATTTTTAGTGTAAAAACATAAATTATGCTTAACTGATAATTTCATTTCCAGCTGTGGGAGGAAAGTCCACTGCTTCATTCATTACTTTTGGCAATTAAGAACCTCGCCACCAGGAGGAGGCAAAGACACCCCAGCCAAAGGCTTAAATACCTCCCCCACTTCCCTCATCCCCAAGTCATTCTGCCAAGGGAACAAGGAACAGTAGGAGAAATATCAGGGTATAAATGGTGCCAGAAGAATAATATAAAATTTAGGTCCACCCCCCGGAGAAACCGGCGGGAGCAGTGGACTCTCCTCCCACAGATGGAAATTAAATGATCAGGTAAGCATAATTTATGTTTTCCATCTTAATGGGAGGAGAGTCCACTGCTTCATTCATTACTTGTGGGAACAAATACCCAAGCTCTAGAGGACACTGAATGAAAAAAACAGGAGGGTAAAAGGAGGCGGACCCTATTTTGAGGGCACCACAGCCTGCAGAAACTTTCTCCCAAAAGCTGCTTCCGCAGAAGCAAAAACATCAAATTTGTAAAATGTTGCAAAAGTATGTAAAGAGGACCAAGTAGCCGCCTTACAAATCTGCTCCATAGAAACCTAGTTCTTAAAGGCCCAAAAAGAGGCCACAGCTCTAGTTAAATGAGCCGTAATCCTCAGAGGAGGCTTATGTCGCAGTGGACTCTCCTCCTATTAAGATGGAAATGGAGAATGAAGTGGAAAATAAAATAAAATCACCATAATGTTTGCATAAGGGGCACTAAAAACCCATACATGTTGTAACTGAACATGAAAGAGATTTATATTATGCCACATCAGACATTGTGACAGTGATCTAAACATGCTGGTAGAATGGCTTTGCCCACAGCTAAAGGCAAAATCCACGCAAGCGATATCAGGTTTATTGTGGCTGTATGCATAAGTCGGATGTAGCGATCGTATTACAAGTTGAAAGTAAACATGATTGGTTGAGCGCAATTGAATTTAACGAGCGCTGGGATACCGCAACCTCAGTGGTCTGGTTAACGGTTTTGCAAAACTTATTAACCCCTAATCTGCCGACCGGACCTCGCTGCCACTATGATAAATGTATTAACCCCTAAACCGCCGCACTCCCGCCTTGCAAACATTATAATACATTTTATTAACCCCTAATCTGCCCTCCCTAACATCGCCGCCACCTACCTACAATTATTAACCCCTAATCTCCAGCCCGCAACGTCGCCGCTACCAGGGCCGGATTTCCCATTAGGCACAGTAGGCATGTGCCTACAGGTGCCTTGCAGTGAGGGGCGCCTGTCTGTCAGGCCTGCCTGCCTATGAGGGCATTAATTTTAGTAAGAATTGTGCTGTCAGGTGCTTACAGAGTCGAGTGTTTCATTGGGAATATGTTACAGCAGTTGAGGGAGCCATGAAGGAGAGAGGGGCAAAATTTAAAACTAAACCCCTCCCATTTGCGCCAGGCATGTTTAGTTTCACTTTTATTTTATGTACTTCTGTTGCCTCACACAGCCAAGCTCCATGTTGATGTGTAGCAGATACTTTTTGTTGAGGAATGAAAGCTTCAGAACAACAGGTTAGGACTGTACAAGGCTTCTAATGCTGCCTAGAATGACAACATAACAAGCAGAGCACTTTAACCTTTTGGCTACCAGAGAAGGTTGCAGTGTATTCACGTGTTATGTGCTGTAGGACATTTTGATAGCCAGTGGGTTAAATTCTGCTTCAGGATGAATGTTTTTGTTCTATAAAGGCCTTGGAGGTTATGTGGGACTAGCTGCCCTGCTCTTTATTACAAGCTGCCAATACAGCCTTTAGGGCACTTTGACAACAAAGTTTGTAGACTGTAAGGCTGTAAAATGTGTATGTGTGTAAACCACTCACATGGCATATTTGTTTGTATGTATGTATGTCTGTGTATGTGTGTGTGTGTGTATATATATATATATATATATATATATATATATATACACACACACACACACATACAGGGAATGCAGAATTATTAGGCAAATGAGTATTTTGACCACATCATCCTCTTTATGCATGTTGTCTTACTCCAAGCTGTATAGGCTCGAAAGCCTACTACCAATTAAGCATATTAGGTGATGTGCATCTCTGTAATAAGAAGGGGTGTGGTCTAATGACATCAACACCCTATATCAGGTGTGCATAATTATTAGGCAACTTCCTTTCCTTTGGCAAAATGGGTCAAAAGAAGGACTTGACAGGCTCAGAAAAGTCAAAAATAGTGAGATATCTTGCAGAGGGATGCAGCACTCTTAAAATTGCAAAGCTTCTGAAGCGTGATCATCGAACAATCAAGCGTTTCATTCAAAATAGTCAACAGGGTCGCAAGAAGCGTGTGGAAAAACCAAGGCGCAAAATAACTGCCCATGAACTGAGAAAAGTCAAGCGTGCAGCTGCCAAGATGCCACTTGCCACCAGTTTGGCCATATTTCAGAGCTGCAACATCACTGGAGTGCCCAAAAGCACAAGGTGTGCAATACTCAGAGACATGGCCAAGGTAAGAAAGGCTGAAAGACGACCACCACTGAACAAGACACACAAGCTGAAACGTCAAGACTGGGCCAAGAAATATCTCAAGACTGATTTTTCTAAGGTTTTATGGACTGATGAAATGAGAGTGAGTCTTGATGGGCCAGATGGATGGGCCCGTGGCTGGATTGGTAAAGGGCAGAGAGCTCCAGTCCGACTCAGACGCCAACAAGGTGGAGGTGGAGTACTGGTTTGGGCTGGTATCATCAAAGATGAGCTTGTGGGGCCTTTTCGGGTTGAGGATGGAGTCAAGCTCAACTCCCAGTCCTACTGCCAGTTTCTGGAAGACACCTTCTTCAAGCAGTGGTACAGGAAGAAGTCTGCATCCTTCAAGAAAAACATGATTTTCATGCAGGACAATGCTCCATCACACGCGTCCAAGTACTCCACAGCGTGGCTGGCAAGAAAGGGTATAAAAGAAGAAAATCTAATGACATGGCCTCCTTGTTCACCTGATCTGAACCCCATTGAGAACCTGTGGTCCATCATCAAATGTGAGATTTACAAGGAGGGAAAACAGTACACCTCTCTGAACAGTGTCTGGGAGGCTGTGGTTGCTGCTGCACGCAATGTTGATGGTGAACAGATCAAAACACTGACAGAATCCATGGATGGCAGGCTTTTGAGTGTCCTTGCAAAGAAAGGTGGCTATATTGGTCACTGATTTGTTTTTGTTTTGTTTTTGAATGTCAGAAATGTATATTTGTGAATGTTGAGATGTTATATTGGTTTCACTGGTAAAAATAAATAATTGAAATGGGTATATATTTGTTTTTTGTTAAGTTGCCTAATAATTATGCACAGTAATAGTCACCTGCACACACAGATATCCCCCTAAAATAGCTATAACTAAAAACAAACTAAAAACTACTTCCAAAACTATTCAGCTTTGATATTAATGAGTTTTTTTCATTGAGAACATGGTTGTTGTTCAATAATAAAATGAATCCTCAAAAATACAACTTGCCTAATAATTCTGAACTCCCTGTATATATATATATATATATATATATATATATATATACACACACACACACACACATCACACATATATATATACATATATATATATATATACATACATACACACACATCACATTAAAAATTGTTAATCTGTTCTTTTATCAAGTAAGTATGATATGTTTGTGTTTTGTGGTAAATTGAATTTCTAATTTTAAACACATTTGTTGACCCCTGGATTACATATAATCTACAACATTCCATGTTTTCCATTGAGAGCAACATCATATTATATTTATATTTCAGAACAAATTAATGTAACATCTGTGTGTATTTGTACCAAAAATATCAGAGTTCACAAGATTTTTTTCATGTAATGGAAAAAATACCTACATTTTATATTTTCTTCCACTGGCTGCACAGGTTGTTGATGAGCTTGCATGCTGCTAGTTTTAATATTGCTATTGTTTACACAAAACTGTGTTTAACTCCAACAAAATGTTAAGCACATAGTCAAAGTCATCTCCAGAAAAGCAATACACTAATGCCTTGCCAATAAACATGTCCTATGAGCCCATCTGGGTCTGCACAGATGTGTATTGCTGTCTCAGAACTGACATTGACTATGTGTTTAACAATTTTGCAAGAGGCTAACACACTTCTGTGCAAGCACTAGCGCAATAATAAAATGCCCTAGCAAACTGTCACATTTTATGTCCCTTTAAATAGGGTTTTCTTTAGAATATTTTGCATTAAAAGTTTAACATGATTTGTTTTTGTTATACATAATAGAAATTGTATGGCCGTTTGAGTCAAGTGAATATTGATTTTTGGTGTAGCTTCCATTACAACAAATATTGCAATTGGTGTGTGTATTTGTGTATCTCCATAAAAGGGAAAATGTAATTTTACATCTAATATTTATTTTTAGTTGTCCTAAATAATAATAAAAAAAAAGTCCTCATTTTTTTCCACTTTTTTTTTTTTGGGGGGGGGGGGGGGGGCACTTCAGGTTTTTGTGCCTACACCTGAGATGTAAATCCGGCCCTGGCCGCTACTATAATAAAGTTATTAACCCCTAAACCTAAGTCTAACCCTAACCCTAACACCCCCCTAAGTTAAATATAATTTTAATTAAACTAAATAAATTTACTATCATTAAATAAATTATTCCTATTTAAAACTAAATACTTACCTATAAAATAAACCATAAAATAGCTACAATATAACTATTAGTTACATTGTAGCTATTTTAGGATTTATATTTATTTTACAGGCAACTTTGTATTTATTTAACTAGGTACAATAGCTATTACATAGTTAATAACTATTTAATAGCTACCTAGTTAAAATAAGTACAAAATTACCTGTAAAATAAATCCTAACCTAAGTTAAAAATACACCTAACACTACACTATCAATAAATTAATTAAATAAATTAACTACAATTAGCTAAACTAAAATACAATTAAACTAATCTATAATAAAAAAAAACACAATTACAGAAAATAAATAAAAATTACAAGAAGTTTAAACTAATTACACCTAATCTAAGCCCCCTAATAAAATAAAAAAGCCCCCCAAAATAATAAAATGCCCTACCCTATTCTAAATTACAAAAGTAATCAGCTCTTTTACCAGCCCTTAAAAAGGCTTTTTGCGGGGCATTGCCCCAAAGTAATCAGCTCTTTTACCTGTAAAAAAAAAATACAACCCTCCCAACATTAAAACCCACCACCCACATACCCCTACTCTAACCCACCCAAACCCCCTTAAAAAAAACTAACACTAACCCCCTGAAGATCTCTCTGAGTCGTCTTCACCCAACCGGGTCGAAATCTTCATCCAAGGTGCGCAGAAGAGGTCCTTCATCCGGTAGAAGTCTTCATCCAGGCCGCGCCTTCAATCTTCATCCATCCGGAGCGGAGCCATCTTCCAAGGAGCCGACGCGGAGCCATCCTCTTCATCCGGAGTCTTCTTAAACAATGACGGTACCTTTAAGTGACATCATCCAAGATGGCGTCCCTTCAATTCTGATTGGCTGATAGTATTCTATCAGCCAATCGGAATTAAGGTAGGAAAAATCTGATTGGCTGATTGAATCATTATTGGAACAGCCAATAGAATGCGAGCTCAATCCGATTGGCTGATTGGATCAGCCAATCGGATTGAACTTCAATCTGATTGGCTGATTGAATCAGCCAATCAGATTTTTCCTACCTTAATTCCGAATGGCTGATAGAATACTATCAGTCAATCGGAATTGAAGGGACGCCATTTTGGATGACGTCACTTAAAGGTAACGTCATTGTTTAAGAAGACTGGATGAAGAGGATGGCTCCGCGGCGGCTCCTTGGAAGATGGCTCCGCTACGATCCGGATGGATGAAGATTGAAGACGCCGCCTGGATGAAGACTTCTACCAGATGAAGGACCTCTTCTGCGCACCTTGGATGAAGATTTCGGCCCGGTTGGGTGAAGACGACTCAAGGTAGGGAGATCTTCAGGGGGTTAGAGTTAGGTTTTTTTAAGGGGGTTTTGGTGGGTTAGAGTAGGGGTATGTGGGTGGTGGGTTTTAATGTTGGGGGGGTTGTATTTTTTTTTTACAGGTAAAAGAGCTGATTACTTTGGGGCAATGCCCCGCAAAAAGCCCTTTTAAGGGCTGGTAAAAGAGCCGATTACATTTGTAATATAGAATAGGGTAGGGCATTTTATTATTTTGGGGGGCTTTTTTATTTTATTAGGGGGCTTAGATTAGGTGTAATTAGTTTAAACTTCTTGTAATTTTTTTTATTTTCTGTAATTTAGTGGGGGGGGTTGTATTATAGATTAGTTTATTTAATTGTATTTTAGTTTAGCTAATTGTAGTTAATTTATTTAATTAATTTATTGATAGTGTAGTGTTAGGTGTATTTTTAACTTAGGTTAGGATTTAATTTACAGGTAATTTTGTACTTATTTTAACTAGGTAGCTATTAAATAGTTATTAACTATTTAATAGCTATTGTACCTAGTTAAAATAAATAATTTATTTAATGATAGTACATTTATTTCGTTTAATTAAAATTATATTTAACTTAGGGGGGTGTTAGGGTTAGACAGGTTTAGGGATTAATAACTTTATTATAGTAGCGGCGACATTGCGGGCAGGAGATTAGGGGTTAATAATTGTAGGTAGGTGGCGGCGATGTTAGGGACGGCAGATTAGGGGTTAATACAATTTATTATAGTGTTTGCGAGGCAGGCGTGCGGCGGTTTAGGGGTTAATACATTTATTATAGTGGCGGCGAGGTCTGGTCGGCAGATTAGGGGTTAAAACATTTTATTAGAGGGTTTGCGATGTGAGGGGGGCCTCGGTTTAGGGGTACATAGGTAGTTTATGGGTGTTAGTGTACTTTATAGCACAGTAGTTAAGAGCTTTATGTTCCGGCGTTAGCCCATAAAGCTCTTAACTATTGACTTTTTTGGCAGTAGGAGTCTTGTCGGTAGAGGGTTTACTGCTCACTTCTTCCAAGACTCGAAATACCAGCGTTAGGCAAATCCCATTGAAAAGATAGGATACGCAACTGACGTAAGGGGATCTGCGGTAGCCTCGAGTCGCGGAATGAAAGTGAGCGGTAGACCCTTTCCTGGCTGACTCTAAATACCAGCGTTAGGACCCCTTAACGCTGCCTTTGACGGCTAACGCCAAACTCTAAATCTAGGCGTTTGTGTGGATTACACCCCTTTAGCAGTATATAAGACAACTGCCTGTATGCTGGAAGTGATAAATACAATAAATGTATAGAATATCGGCATTTCAGGACTTCTTTAAATTATTTATTAACATTTCAGGAAACCCAATTACCTTCCTAAGAACAAGGATAGTTTTTGAGCAATTAATTTTTTTCCCATAAAAAGATAATTTAAAGGGACATAATACTCATATTCTAAATCACTTGAAACTGATGCAGTATAACTGTAAAAAGCTGACATATCTCCTGAGCATCTCTATGTAAAAAAGAAAGATATTTTACCTCACAATCTGCTCTGCTCAGCAGAGTAAGTTCTGTGTAAAAAATTATACTCAGCTGCAGCCCAGCTGCAGGTAAAAAATAAATAAAAATGAAGAAATGAACAGCAGCCAATCAGCATCAGCCGTGCTGAGGTCATAAACTCTTACTGTGATCTCATAAGATTTCACTTAACTCTTATGAGATTTCATAACAAACTTCCTTTAAACTGAATAGGGAAATAAGATGAGATTGCACGTAAGCTCGCCCCTTCCGCTGTCCCGGGAAAGACATACTGATATGCTGCTTAGAAGTCCTTTACAATGGGATGTGGCTACTGAGAAACTTTTGAGGTAAAATATCTTTCTTTTTTACATAGAGATGTTCAGGTGATATTTTCTAGTCGGCTTTTTACAGCTATGCTGCACCACTTTCAAGTGTTTAAACATTTGGGTATTATGGCCCTTTAAGGAAGTCATTTGAGTGAATTATATAATTATACAGATAATGCAACGGTCACAGCAAGATGTCACTCTCCTCTAGAACAGTGATTTTTAACCTTTTTTTTGCAGTGGCACACTTTTTTACATTAAAAAATCCTGTGGCACACCACCATCCCAAAATTTTAAAAAAATCACACATTGTAGCCTAATACAGCATATATATATACACATACACACAAACACACACATACTGTATGTATTGCGCTGTTATGCCATGCCTCCTACAAACTACCCCTGCACTGGGAGTAAAAAACAAGCAAAGTTTAAAAAATATGTCACACTGTTGTCAGTCTGCCGTGGCACACCTGAGGATCTCTCACGGCACACTAGTGTGCCACGGCACACTGGTTGAAAAACACTGCTCTAGAACCTGCACTGGAACAATGCTATCCTCTCTTTTTCTTCCCTTCCCTGGTAAGAGGCTATCAAGAAGGTAAATTAATGCTGTGGGTCTGTTACAGACAATAAAGGAGTTAAATCACACAATTAAGTGCTACTGGAAATCAAAATATTAATTATTTTGTTTTACTATGTATTATAGGCAACTAATGGGTTCAATTATGATTCTGGGGGTTACTAACATCAAAGAGATTAAATCTGCATGTATTACTTGAAAAAAAAAATGAAAAAAATCATTATAATATTTATTCTAGTAACCAAGGAAATCAATAACTAGTGTGTTACTAGCAACATTGGGGGTTAATCACTGATCCCCATGTGTTAGTGTCTGGCAACCAAGAGGTTAAGCCTCTGCTTTGTGTGTTATTGGCAACCAATGCAGAGTAAGATATCAGACAACAACCAAATGAAATGGGCTGAGCTTGCAGGGAGAGCAGTCCTCAATATCTTATCTAATTATTTTCACAAAGTCTTCCTTAACCTATTTCTCACTGTTTAGTTAATACTTAGAGGTATTGAAATGTTCAGTTTCCTCTCTCTGAGACACCCCCACTGAGAGCTTGATTTCAATTTAACCTTCTTGCTTACAAAGTTATTCTCCGCCTCCCTTTAGTTATAAGTGCTACCAAGTTGAAATGTATCTTTCACTACATTCCAGTGATGATGTGTTTGTAGATACCTACAGTGTAACCTAAGTTCTATAATGGCAGCACCCATGATTACAGGGGAGTGCATGAAATGTATTTAGTGTCCCTTTAAGTTCAGAATTTGCAAGTATAGGTGGGGATATAACACGTGAAAACAGCTATTTCAACTGACAAAATAAAGGTAAATTACTTATTTGTAAACTATTTAATACACTCCAGCAGGTAAAATAGATCACTGGCAACACATTAAAGGAGAGAATAAAATACAGAACATTGTCCCTTTAATATAGAGTAGACTAGCAAGCAATGTCCTAAACATTTCCCCTTATTGGTAAACTATAATGATAATGGGATTTTGTACTTCCGGTTGCTGTCACACTCTGTCTACTATACTCTGCATACTCAAACAATTCCTAAACTTTCAGAGTCCCATTATGTTGTTTGGGGGATTGGACTTACAACCATATAGGACTTGTTATCCAGTTAACTCTCATTGACATAGAATTGGTTATGCAAAACAGTGCGTAAAGCAGCGCTGAAAGCACGGATATAATAATATAAAATGTATGTATACAAAGGATATTTCATGTATTTATAAAAAAAAGAGTGTACATATGTGAGGTACACAATATATCAAGTGGATTTAGGGACGTCTCCCAAAAATGCTCATAAACAATAACAGGAATTAAAATATCTGCATATATAAAACATGTTAAGAAAACAAATAGCGCAACTGTGAGAACAATGCTGATGCAAAAATGTCAGTAAAAGGCCTCAATCGCCCAAATGCAAGAGTGTATGGGAGGAAGTGAATCCAGTTTGAGTGTCAATACAGATTTCCCCTCGGCGGATCAGACCGCGTCCAGATGGAATACAGACAGGGGGGCAAGAGGTTACCTTGGTAGCTTTACTGTGAGTGGATCCGTAAGCCTCTATATCCCGATTTGTCTGCGAGCACTCCCAGTGTGCGTTGGAGGTGTATGTGGAAGCTCCGGTAGCGAGTGTAAAGTCACCTGACTCCCCTCTAAACTTCAGAGGTCGGATGTGTAATAGCAGTGTCAGCTCGGCAGAATCCTCTGGTATCAATGGATACAATGTGCGGCACTCCTAATGGTGAGTCCGATTGGCTAGTAATGGGTGTCTAACACCTCCCTCTGTCCAATCCTCTAGACTCCTCAGGGTGGGTGTGTACTCTATGTAGTGAAGTCGCAGTAAGTGTCAAAGACCTCGCATCAGAAATAAAAGCTTTTATAAAAAGTCAAAAGATTTGACTGGCTGTAGCAGCAAGTCCTGGTCAATGCGTTTCGCCCGTTAGGGGCTTTATCAAGACATGCACATACTGTTCACTTCCAGATTTAAAATGGCCTCCTTTACTTTTGATTGGATGTTTTTTTTCTTTTCTCTCCTCCTCCTTTCCTGCTGTACAACAGAAAACCCTTCCTGAATATTTAGCAAAATGTCACACTTGCAGCTGACCAGTGTAAGTCAGTACAGAAGACAGTACCTAGAATTGGTTATCCATATTTCAAATTATTGTACCAAAAAGCCACCAAAATATGTGTGTGGACAGTTTCTCAAAACTGATTGGAAAAGCTGGTCAGCCTGAATGCAGTTAAAGGGCCATAATACCCAAATGTTTAAACACTTGAAAGTGATGCAGCATAGCTGTAAAAAGCTGATTAGAAAATATCACCTGAACATCTCTATGTAAAAAAGAAAGATATTTTACCTCAAAAGTTCCTCAGTAGCCACCTCCCATTGTAAAGGATTTCTAAGCAGCATTTTAGTGTGTCTGTCCTGGGACATCTGAAGGGACTAGCATCGTGCACTCTCATCTTATTTCACCAATCAGGTAAAGGAAGCTTACTATGAAATCTCATGAGAGTTAAGTGAAATCTCATGAGATCACAGTAAGAGTTCATGACCTCAGCACTGCTGATGCTGATTGGCTGCTGTTCATTTCTTCATTTTTTTAAATTTGTTTACCTGCAGCTGGGAGCAGCTGAGTATAACTTTTTTACACAGAACTTACTCTGGTGAGCTGAGGAGATTGTGAGGTAAAATATCTTCCTTTTTTACATAGAGATGCTCAGGTGATATTTTTACAGTTATACTGCATCAGTTTTGAGTGAGTATTATGTCCCTTTAACAGAAATAAATCATTGGCAAATTGTAATTACTAAAAGTAAACACCAGATGGCGCACACTTTCAATAACTAACTATAAGATGAAATAAGCTGATGATCAAGGCCAGGTAGTTACTGTAAAGAAATTCATCATTTTACAAACACCATCAAACCATAGTTTTTTTGTACACAGCTAATAAAATGTGCTTCATGTCTCTATATACCTATAAAAAAAACTGTAATCATTTTATCTTGAAATTAAAGTCCAAGTTACTATTACAGATTTATTTCCTCCTCTCTTTTAACCCATTCATTTTGGTTCGGGGAAACAGTTATGGCGCATTAAAGGGAAATAAAAAATGTTCTTTCACGATTTAGATAAAGCATGCAGTTTTATATAACTTTATAATTACATCTATTATAAAAGTTTTCTTTCTATATTTTGTTGAAAAGCAGGGATATAAGCTCAGGAGCATGCATATATCTGGAGCACTATATGGCAGTAGTTTTGCATGAATGTTATCATTTTATCCATTTGCAAGAGCATTAGATGGCAGCAGTATCTCCTGCCATGTAGTGCTCGTGACACCTAGGTATCTCTTCAGGAAAGAACACCATGGGAACAAAGTAAATTTGAGAATAGAGGTAAATTAGATTGTATACTCCATTGGAATCACAAAATACATTTTTTGGGTTTCATATCCCTTTAAAGGGACAGTCTACAATATAATTTGTATTGTTTTAAAATATAGACAATCCCTTTATTACCCAGTCCCCAGTTTTGCACAACTAACACAGTTATATTAATACACTTTTTTACCTCTGTGATTAACTTGTATCTAAGTATCTTTTGACAGCCCCCTGATCACATGACTTTTTGTTTATTATCTACTGACTTGCATTTAGTACTGTGTCGTGCTAACTCTTAAATAACTCCCCAGCGTGAACACATTGTTATCTATATGGCCCACATAAACTAGCAGTCTCCTTTTCTGAAAAGCAAATAAAAAAGCATGTGATAAAAAGCTGTCTTTAGTGGCTTAGAAACATGTAGACATTTAGAGGTTTTAAATGTTATAACGTATAGGATCATAACAATGTTTGTTGTGCAAAGCTAAAGAATGGGTAGTAAAGGCATTATCTATATTTTTAAACAATAACACTTGTAGTGCAGACTATCCCTTTAAAGGGACAGTCAGGTCCAAAAAAACCTTCATGTTTCAGATAGGGCATGTAATTTTAAACACCTTTCCAATTCACTTGTATCACCAATTTTTTTTGTTCTCTTGGTATTCTTAGTTGAAAGCAAAATCTAGGAAGGCTCATATGATAATTTCTAAGCCCTTGAACACCGCCTCTAATCACATGCTTTTTTATTTGCTTTTTACAACAGGGGAGAGCTAATTCATATAAACCATATAGATAACATTGTGATCACAACCGTGGATTGTGGCAGACACTGCACTAATTGGCTAAAATGCAAGTCAATAGATAATAAATAAAATGTCATGTGATCAGGGGGCTGTCAGAAGATGCTTAGATACAAGGTAATCACAGAGGTTAAAAGTATATTAATATAAATGTGTTGGTTAAGCAGAACTGGGGAATGGGTAATAAAGGGATTATCTATCTTTTAAAACAACAAAAATTCTGGTGTTGACTGTCCCTTTAAGTAGATACTGGTCCCAAGCCAGCTGTTATGAAACTCTGCTGTAAAGAATTCTCTGTAAGTATATATATTGGTCAATAGTAAACAGACAAAGTTTATATATGTAATAAGATATTGTGACTTCAAACATTATACAATTAAGTTCCCAAACATATTGCAGCACCTGTGTGCTTTTCAATCAGCACCTGATTATAAATGAAATAGGTTTACCAGAGAAAATAAACCTGTCCTTCAGTGTGCTTCTCTGCAAATTTAAATATTTCATGTCCCTAAACACTTTAATAAAAGGTGCGAAACGTGATCAGAAATTAAGAGAATGTATAGAGGGTGGTCCAGACCTGTTAACTGTAAATCATCAATTCACATTACAAAAGTAAACATTCATATTGACACATATAAACACTTGAATATCAAATAAGTTGAGAGGGTACATTTTAGAAGAAAATTGTATAAATCTGAAGGGCTAAAGCATAAGTCAATATCATGAATGGGATTACTCTCGTGAATATTGGCCTGAGGGAGGAAGAGGAGGTGGGTTTAAGAATTTTATAGATCAGTCGGGACAATATGATGAGGTCTAATATGAAGAACTAACAATGGCAGAAATTAGAGAGAACTGGGTGTATGACGAGCTATTGTGTAAATATGAGAAAAAATAGCCTTGGGTTGTAGCTACACAACATGTTTTCTAAGAAAATGTTTTTCATTAGTGTATGAAGTAAAAAATATTTGCTATTATTACATAAATGTTCACTTTGAAGACATCAGTAATTTAAGCCCTTGGGGTAAAAATAGGACTGGATTTCCAATAAGTCTCTGCTTCAGCACAGGTGACTCAACCATGTTCAGTCACTGACTAAGCCAACTGTTCTCAAGCAGATAATGAAACTTAGGTCAGGTTTTGGCCCCTAAAGACTACAGTGGGCAAACTAACGGGTGGATCACAATCTTTTGGCTCATGTGTTTTAGTTTCAACACAATCTCAACAGCTCCATTTTTGCTATTTCCTGCAACCCCAATGTGTTTTAAGCTCACAGAGAGAAAACATAATTTATGCTTACCTGATAAATTTATTTCTCTTGTAGTGTATCCAGTCCACGGATCATCCATTACTTATGGGATATTCTCCTTCCCAACAGGAAGTTGCAAGAGGATCACCCACAGCAGAGCTGCTATATAGCTCCTCCCCTAACTGTCATATCCAGTCATTCGACCGAAAACAAACAGAGAAAGGAGAAACCATAGGGTGCAGTGGTGACTGTAGTTTAATTAAAATTTAGACCTGCCTTAAAAGGACAGGGTGGGCAGTGGACTGGATACACTACAAGAGAAAAAAATTTATCAGGTAAGCATAAATTAGGTTTTCTCTTGTTAAGTGTATCCAGTCCACGGATCATCCATTACTTATGGGATACCAATACCAAAGCTAAAGTACACGGATGATGGGAGGGACAAGGCAGGATTAAACGGAAGGAACCACTGCCTGAAGAACCTTTCTCCCAAAAACAGCCTCCGAAGAAGCAAAAGTATCAAATTTGGAAAATTTGGAAAAAGTGTGAAGCGAAGACCAAGTCGCGGCCTTGCAAATCTGTTCAACAGAGGCCTCATTTTTAAAGGCCCAGGTGGAAGCCACAGCTCTAGTGGAATGAGCTGTAATCCTTTCCGGGGGCTGCTGTCCAGCAGTCTCATAGGCTAGGTGTATTATGCTCCGAAGCCAAAAGGAAAGAGAGGTTGCCGAAGCTTTTTGACCTCTCCTCTGTCCAGAGTAAACGACAAACAGGGTAGATGTTTGAGGAAAATCTTTAGTAGCTTGTAAGTAAAACTTCAAGGCACGGACTACGTCCAGATTATGTAAAAGACGTTCCTTCTTTGAAGAAGGATTAGGACACAATGATGGAACAACAATCTCTTGATTGATATTCTTGTTAGAAACCACCTTAGGTAACAACCCAGGTTTGGTACCCAGGACTACCTTATCTGCATGAAAAATCAGATAAGGAGAATCACATTGTAAGGCAGATAGCTCAGAGACTCTCCGAGCCGAGGAAATAGCCATCAAAAACAGAACTTTCCAAGATAAAAGTTTAATATCAATGGAATGAAGGGGTTCAAACTGAACTCCTTGAAGAACTTTAAGAACCAAGTTTAAGCTCCACGGGGGAGCAACAGGTTTAAACACAGGCTTAATTCTAACCAAAGCCTGGCAAAATGCCTGGACGTCTGGAACCTCTGCCAGACGCTTGTGCAAAAGAATAGACAGAGCAGAAATCTGTCCCTTTAAGGAACTAGCTGATAATCCTTTGTCCAAGCCCTCTTGGAGAAAAGACAATATTCTAGGAATCCTAACCTTACTCCATGAGTAATTCTTGGATTCACACCAATAAAGATATTTACTCCATATCTTGTGGTAGATTTTCCTGGTAACAGGCTTTCGTGCCTGTATTAAAGTATCAATGACTGACTCGGAGAAGCCACGCTTTGATAGAATCAAGCGTTCAATCTCCATGCAGTCAGTCTCAGAGAAATTAGATTTGGATGATTGAAAGGACCTTGTATCAGAAGGTCCTGTCTTAGAGGCAGAGTCCATGGTGGAAAGGATGACATGTCCACTAGGTCTGCATACCAAGTCCTGCGTGGCCACGCAGGTGCTATCAGAATCACCGATGCTCTCTCCTGTTTGATTTTGGCAATCAGTCGAGGGAGCAGAGGAAATGGTGGAAACACATAAGCCAGGTTGAAGAACCAAGGCGCTGCTAGAGCATCTATCAGCGTCGCTTCTGGGTCCCTGGACCTGGATCCGTAACAAGGAAGCTTGGCGTTCTGGCGAGACGCCATGAGATCCAACTCTGGTTTGCCCCAACGATGAATCAACTGAGCAAACACCTCCGGATGGAGTTCCCACTCCCCCGGATGGAAAGTCTGACGACTTAGAAAATCCGCCTCCCAGTTCTCCACGCCTGGGATATGGATTGCTGACAGGTGGCAAGAGTGGTACTCTGCCCAGCAAATTATTTTTGAGACTTCTAACATCGCTAGGGAACTCCTGGTTCCCCCTTGATGGTTGATGTAAGCCACAGTCGTGATGTTGTCCGACTGAAATCTGATGAACCTCAGTGTTGCTAACTGAGGCCAAGCCAGAAGAGCATTGAATATCGCTCTTATCTCCAGAATATTTATTGGAAGGAGTTTCTCCTCCTGAGTCCACGATCCCTGTGCCTTCAGGGAATTCCAGACTGCACCCCAAGCTAGAAGGCTGGCATCTGTTGTTACAATTGTCCAATCTGGCCTGCGAAAGGTCATACCCTTGGACAGGTGTACCCGAGAAAACCACCAGAGAAGAGAATCTCTGGTCTCTTGATCCAGATTTAGCAGAGGGGACAAATCTGTGTAATCCCCATTCCACTGACTCAGCATGCATAATTGCAGCGGTCTGAGATGAAGGCGCGCAAATGGCACTATGTCCATTGCCGCTACCATTAAGCCGATTACCTCCATACACTGAGCTACCGAAGGGCGCGGAATGGAGTGAAGAACACGGCAAGCATTTAGAAGTTTTGATAACCTGGATTCCGTCAGGTAAATTTTCATTTCTACAGAATCTATAAGAGTCCCTAAGAAGGAGACTCTTGTGAGTGGGGATAGAGAACTCTTTTCCTCGTTCACTTTCCACCCATGCGACCTCAGAAATGCCAGAACTATCTCTGTATGAGACTTGGCAACTTGAAAGCTTGACGCCTGTATCAGGATGTCGTCTAGATACAGAGCCACCGCTATGCCTCGCGGTCTTAGAACCGCCAGAAGTGAGCCCAGAACCTTTGTAAAGATTCTCGGGGCTGTAGCCAACCCGAAGGGAAGAGCTACAAATTGGTAATGCCTGTCTAGAAAGGCAAACCTTAGAAACCGATGATGATCTTTGTGAATCGGTATGTGAAGGTAGGCATCCTTTAAGTCCACTGTGGTCATGTACTGACCTTCTTGGATCATGGGTAGGATGGTCCGAATAGTTTCCATTTTGAAAGATGGAACTCTGAGGAATTTGTTTAAGATCTTTAGATCCAAAATTGGTCTGAAGGTTCCCTCTTTTTTGGGAACCACAAACAGATTTGAATAAAAACCCTGTCCTTGTTCCGTCCGCGGAACTGGATGGATCACTCCCATAACTAGGTCTTGCACACAGCATAGGAATGCCTCTTTCTTTATCTGATTTGCAGATAGCCTTGAAAGATGAAATCTCCCTTGTGGAGGGGAAGCTTTGAAGTCCAGAAGATATCCCTGAGATATGATCTCCAACGCCCAGGGATCCCGAACATCTCTTGCCCACGTCTGGGCGAAGGGAGAAAGTCTGCCCCCTACTAGATCCATCGCCGGATAGGGGGCAGTTCCTTCATGCTGTCTTAGAGGCAGCAGCAGGCTTTCTGGCCTGCTTGCCTTTGTTCCAGGACTGGTTAGGTTTCCAGGCCTGCTTAGATTGAGCAAAAGTTCCCTCTTGTTTTGAAGCGGAGGAAGTTGATGCTGCACCTGCCTTGAAATTTCGAAAGGCACGAAAATTAGACTGTTTGGCCTTTGCTTTGGCCCTGTCCTGAGGAAGGGTGTGAATCTTACCTCCAGTAATGTCAGCAATAATTTCCTTCAAACCAGGCCCGAATAAGGTCTGCCCCTTGAAAGGAATGTTGAGTAATTTAGACTTCGAAGTCACGTCAGCTGACCAGGATTTAAGCCATAGCGCCCTACGCGCTTGGATGGCGAATCCGGGATTCTTAGCCGTTAGTTTAGTCAAATGAACAATGGCATCAGAAACAAATGAGTTAGCTAGCTTAAGTGTTCTAAGCTTGTCAATAATTTCAGTCAATGGAGCTGTATGGATGGCCTCTTCCAGGGCCTCAAACCAGAATGCTGCCGCGGCCGTGACAGGCGCAATGCATGCAAGGGGCTGTAAAATAAAACCTTGTTGAATAAACATTTTCTTAAGGTAAACCTCCAATTTTTTATCCATTGGATCTGAAAAAGCACAACTGTCCTCAACCGGGATAGTAGTACGCTTTGCTAAAGTAGAAACTGCTCCCTCCACCTTAGGGACCATCTGCCATAAGTCCCGTGTAGTGGCGTCTATTGGAAACATTTTTCTAAATATAGGAGGTGGGGAAAAAGGCACACCTGGTCTTTCCCACTCCTTGCTAATAATTTCTGTAAGCCTTTTAGGTATAGGAAAAACATCAGTACACACCGGTACCGCATAGTATTTATCCAGCCTACACAATTTCTCTGGTACTGCAACTGTGTTACAGTCATTCAGAGCAGCTAATACCTCCCCAAGCAACACACGGAGGTTCTCAAGCTTAAATTTAAAATGAGAAATCTCTGAATCAGGTTTCCCCGAATCAGAGATGTCACCCACAGACTGAAGCTCTCCGTCCTCATGATCTGCATATTGTGACGCAGTATCAGACATGGCCCTTACAGCGTCTGCGCGCTCTGTATTTCTCCTAACCCCAGAGCAATCGCTCTTGCCTCTTAATTCAGGCAACCTGGATAATACCTCTGACAGGGTATTATTCATGATTGCAGCCATGTCCTGCAAGGTAATCGCTATGGGCGTCCCTGATGTAATTGGTGCCATATTAGCGTGCATCCCCTGAGCGGGAGGCGAAGGGTCTGACACGTGGGGAGAGTTAGTCGGCATAACTTCCCCCTCGTCAGAATCTTCTGGTGATATTTCTTTTATAGTTAAAGACTGATCTTTACTGTTTAAGGTGAAATCAATACATTTATACACATTTTCCTATGGGGCTCCACCATGGCTTTCAAACATAATGAACAAGTAGTTTCCTCTGTGTCAGACATGTTTAAACAGACTAGCAATGAGACTAGCAAGCTTGGAAAACACTTTAAACAAGTTTACAAGCAATATAAAAAACGTTACTGCACCTTTAAGAAACACAAATTTTGTCAAAATTTGAAATAACAGTGAAAAAAGGCAGTTACACTAACGAAATTTTTACAGTGTATGTAACAAGTTAGCAGAGCATTGCACCCACTTGCAAATGGATGAGTAACCCCTTAATACCCAAAATGGAATAATAAAAGACAAAAACATTTTTTTATTTTTTTTTTATTTTTTTTCAAACAGTCACAACAACTGCCACAGCTCTACTGTTGCTTTTTACCTCCCTCAAAAACGACTTTGAAGCCTTTTGAGCCCTCCAGAGATGTCCTGGATCATGCAGAGGGAAACTGAATGTCTCTGTCAGTATTTTTAGCTGCACAGAAAAGCACTAAAAAAGGCCCCTCCCACTCATATTACAACAGTGGAAAGCCTAAGGAAACTGTTACTAGGCAAAATTCAAGCCAGCCATGTGGAAAAAACTAGGCCCCAATAAGTTTTATCACCAAATACATATAAAAACGATTAAACATGCCAGCAAACGTTTTATATTACATTTTTATAAGAGTATGCATCTCTATTAATAAGCCTGATACCAGTAGCTATCACTGCATTTAAGGCTTTACTTACATTAGTTCGGTATCAGCAGCATTTTCTAGCAAATTCCATCCCTAGAAAAATATTAACTGCACATACCTTATTGCAGGAAAACCTGCACGCCATTCCCTCTCTGAAGTTACCTCACTCCTCAGAATATGTGAGAACAGCCATGGATCTTAGTTACTTCTGCTAAGATCATAGAAAACGCAGGCAGATTCTTCTTCTAAATACTGCCTGAGATAAACAGTACAATCCGGCACCATTTAAAAATTACAAACTTTTGATTGAAGAATAAACTAAGTATAAAACACCACACTCCTCTTGCGACCTCCATCTTGGTTGAGGCTTGCAAGAGAATGACTGGATATGACAGTTAGGGGAGGAGCTATATAGCAGCTCTGCTGTGGGTGATCATCTTGCAACTTCCTGTTGGGAAGGAGAATATCCCATAAGTAATGGATGATCGGTGGACTGTATACACTTAACAAGAGAAAGCTCAATTTTTAACAAAGAGCTGAAAAGTTCAACACGTCAAGACAGTTGATAAAGCCCTAAAATGGTCTTTTGGACATCTTTGCAAGTATATTTGGAATCATCCTATTGCATGCTATTCTTAAATGTAGATGTATTAGCATATATGGTGTTGATTCTTTAAAGCTCTATTCATTGCTGTCCACAGTGGCCAGGGCACATATTTACATATGTATATGTACTGAGTATGTGATATAATGTACAGCTTAAAGAATCTTCAGGAAAAGTGAGAAAATGACCCCAACAGCTAGAAATGTATTATAACAGTCTCTTTCTGGTAATGTTTGTTTTTAAAGGGACAGTATACTTGTGTTTCCAATTACTTTTTTTTACCTGCTGCAGAGCATAAAATGTATAAGATTTGCTTTTTAAGGTTTATTTGTGTATATGAATTAGCTGATTTTGTGTTTTGAAGCCACAACCTAATAAAATGGGTTGAGCTTGTAGGTATAATCAGATCTCATTACTTTATCACATTGTGTAAATATACATGCTTCTTTATCTTACATCTGTCCATAAACCAAAGATCAATAATTGGAGAGAACAATGGAAAATTAACATTGTATTACCTTATATATTTTATACCCCACTGGGAATGTAATTTCTTCTACTGGCTGTGTTTACAGAACTTTAGGTGGGGATACCACAGGCTAAATCAACTATTTCAAATGTCAACTTGTTAAAAATGTAATACACTCCAGCAGGTAGAGTGGATCTTTGAGAACAAATTAAACAGAACATTTTGGAGTAAACTGTCCCTTTTAAGGCGCACTGTCACGACTGGTCCACTATCAGAACAGGTGTCTTCATAACAAGGTTCGTGCAATATTTAGTTCAAACAAAATCTATTGCAATCTGATTCCATCATCAACACTGTTTAAAAAACAAACAAAAAAAACACTACTTTTAAAATATTAAATCAGTTTATTGATTTAAATTGATTGTAAAGTTAAGTATTTCTATACACAATATATAAAATTAATCTTAAAAACAGGGGCACTTTAATTCATGAAAATATTTAAAGACGCTTCCTTTATGTAATATTTACCATTTAGAGATGGTAAACATTGCTCCATTCCTCCACCCACATCTTATAATAGATTTAGCTGAGCGATGATGAATCTGACTTCAACCAATCGCTGTGTGTCCCAAAAGGCGTCCAGCTCATCAGACATGCAACAATTGGATGAAGCCGGATTAGTCATCGCTCAGCTAAATCTATTCTAAGATGCGGGTGGAGGAATGGAGCAATGTTTACCATCTCTAAATGAAAAATATTACAAAAATATAAATTATGCTTACCTGATAATTTTATTTTCTTCTGACGGGAAGAGTCCACAGCTGCATTAATTACTTTTGGAAAATACAGAACCTGGCCACCAAGAGGAGGCAAAGACACCCCAGCCAAAGACTTAAATACCTCCCCCACTTCCCTCATCCCCCAGTCTTTCTGCCAAGGGAACAAGGAACAGTATGAGAAATATCAGGGTGAAAATAGGTGCCAGAAGAACAAAAAATGACTGCCGCTTCATAGATAGAAACACAGGGGCGGGAGCTGTGGACTATTCCCGTCAGAAGTAAAGAAAATTATGAGGTAAGCATAATTTATGTTTTTCTTCTTAAACGGGAAGAGTCCACAGCTGCATTTATTACTTTTGGGAAAACAATACTCAAGCTAGAGGACACTGAATGCAAACAACGGGTGGGTACAAAATGCGGTCCCTTCGAAAGGCACCACAGCCTAAAATTACCAGACAACCTATAAAAATATAGACGACACGGGAGAAAATCTGAAGCCCAGGTAACTGCGCATTAGTTACACCGCCAGCAAAGCTGAACTAGAGACCACTCAGTCCCAGAGTCCGTCGAGCCCAAACAGCCTCCGAGGAGTCAGCCCCGCGGGTCACGACTCCCAAGAAGGTACCTGGCTGAAAGACAAGGACCGCTATCTGCCCCTAAAAAGAAGAACAGATTCCCTGGAAAAATCCAAAGGATCATTCCACACGGCTCAACAAACATAGAACAACCCAAGGTTGTCTTACGATAGTAGCACCCAGGGAGACAAACTCCCTAGAAACACAAGGACCGAATAAAAAAAGATATCCATACACAGGGAAACACGTCCCAAAAAGAACTCGAGGGACACCCTCATATTCCTGATTCAGTCACATACCCTAAGGTACTCCAGAAAAACAAGAGTTCCCTGTTGCCTCGTATCAGATCAAAACCTGCAGGCTAGGCCAGCAGAGACAGCGGCAATAGGATAACTATCCCAGCAGTTAGGAAGGAGCTCTCCAAGAGAACACCAAACCGTCTGAACAGGAACTCTCAATAACCAGCTTCCAGGTAGGAAAGCAGACTCAACTATCGCAAAACTCAAACCACGAAAGGCGCTTAAAAGCCTGCTAGCACACATTCAAAGTGCAAATAGCTGTAGCTGGTTTCAAACTGCTAACCTTCCAAATGCTCACAGCCCTCCGAATATTGGGCTCCAATGAGCGTCCCCTCCCAGTACCAGACGCCAGTAGAAAAGAGGAGGACATGAAAAGTCCTCCCACCAAAGGGGAGGACCAACTTTGGAAGAAAACGGTCAACACTACATAGATATCCGATCCCTGAGCTTCCCTCCAGGGTAATAGTCCCAGCCCAAAGGCTAGTCAAAGACCTAAGACAAGAGTCCCAGACTTCTGGAAGAGAAAGGAAGGGTCACGAGGAACAAAGCCCCCGGGTAGACCTCTGACCGCTACTACAAACGGCATTCTACAGTGATTCAGAATAGGCATTGTGCATGGGTACGATACCCCTGCACTGCTGTCTTCCCCTAAAAAGGAACACTTCCCAAGGGAAGAGGGCCCTCAGACCCCCAACATCTATCTTCTCTGCCAACCTGCCAAGAGAAGTGGGGGAGGTATTTAAGCCTGTGGCTGGGGTGTCTTTGCCTCCTCCTGGTGGCCAGGTTCTGTATTTCCCAAAAGTAATGAATGCAGCTGTGGACTCTTCCCGTTTAAGAAAAAAAAAGGATGCGTTTTTAAATATTTTAATGAATTAAAGTGCCCCTGTTTTTAAGATTAATTTTATATACTGTGTATAGAAATACTAAACTTTACAATCATTTTAAAAGCACAATTTCTGGTTTGGCATAATCTACATCATTTTTAAAATATAGTGACAATATAGTGATTTAGCAAACATGCCTTGTATTCCCATAATGCCTTATTACAAATGGTATTCAGATGGTTAAGCAGTGGTGAAGATAGATTCGGACTGCAATAGGTTAATGTCACACATGTAAATTAGTATTTCCTTAAAAAGTATGAAAGGGCAATTGTATATGTCAGTTTTGCTTGGCTTCCAAGATTCTATTAGGGCTGCACGATTAATTGCGGTTGCGGTTTTAAACTGCGATTAATCGATGCGGTTTTAAAACCGCAAGAGTACATGATTTAAAAAAAAAAATCCTCAGATGTGGCTGCACTGCATTGATTTGTATGTGATTTCTTGCAAACCAGCTCCATCTAGTGGTTGCTTTTAGCACACATTTGTAAAATGGCTATTTTACTTTCACTTTCTGTTTGTGATCTCAGTAGCAGTCGATCAATCTATAGAAGTCTAAAAGCAGGGCCCATGCAGGAGACTGAAGAGGAGGGAAAGCCACTTACTTATATTTCCCCCTAGGGAAGTCTGCAGTCTGAAAATTAGGGTATGTAAACATTATGGAACCTCCCACACAATCTCCTGCTCTCTGAGAAACGGCTCAAATACATAGCAGATGCAGTTAACCCCACGGCTGCCAAAAAGGCTAAAACTGCAGTCCCCTCTGCTAGCTAGCTGCTGGGTTAACTGCATCTACAATGTATTTGATATCAGCATGGTACAGCATTTCTGAAAGGAGAAGCCCCCCACCCCTACTGCTATATGCCTGTATTGGATTCCTGGACAGGAGCAGGGCTCATTTTCAGTCAAGATAAAATGTTTAAAAAAAGAAGCAAAAAGAATAATATATATATATATATAAAATATACACACACATATGTGTGTGTAACTGTGTATGTGTGTGTGTATATATATATATATATATATATATATATATATATATATATATACACATACATGCACACACACATATGTGGTTTGTATTTTTATGCTCCCAGAGTGTATTGGACATTGAGAAACATGTACATTAAGATTCTGTAGTGTTAAATAAACTGACATTGAGAAACATGTACAATAAGATTCTGTAGTGTTAAATAAACTTTTCATTGAAAAATTAAGGTGTTATAGTAATTTTTAAGAAAATTGCGATTAAATCTCAATCGCGTTTTGTTTTGTTTTTTAAAATATTGTGATTCCCCCCCCCCCCCCATTTCGCCCAGCCCTAGTTTCTAGCCAAATATAAAGTACATTTTGGGATTTTTTTTTCTAGTGAAAATACATTCACTGCTGTGAGCTTTTAACACACTGATCCATTTTAAATTGTAAACACAAAAAACAGGCTGAACAATAAGGCAGGAAAGCAAAGTCATTTTGGTAGCAAATCACCAATAGGTTGTGAATGACTCCTAAGTTTATACCCCAGTAATGTGTGCAGCATTTCTACTGCAGCTATGGACACAAGATAGCAGCATTAATGTATTTTTTTAATAAAATGTACCTACAGATTCCAGCTGAAAAAAAGCTTAACATTTATTTTAAAGGGACAGTGTAAAGTAAATCAGTGACATTTTCAAAAGGCGGATTTTACTATACTTCTCCAAGGGGTGTTCACTGCATTTCTGTATATGAAGGAGAGACAAGACGAGTGCAATAGCACTGCATGACCTGACAGTTCTCCTGCATTTAAATTTTGTGGTTTGTATATTATATTACTTTACACTTCAGATTAAGTTGTATTAAACTTAAACTTTGTACTTTATTTTTTATATAGCAGTGTGTTTAGGATAATGATTTTACAAATTCTGATTATGCTTTCCCAGTTACTGTGTAACTTTAACAAATTAGGATCATACTTTGTATATTTATGTGTATATTTTACAAATTATATTGTAATTAGTATTTCTTCTATTTAAAATAAAACTGAAAATCTTATAGCTTCAGATTCCCAGAGAGCTTCATTACTTTCTATGGGTCAGATAAAGGAAGAATCTTTAGTTTGGAGAGATATTAAAGTGCAGACTTCACAGGGGCTGGGTTCACTAAATTCTATAAGGAAAAGGGCAGAACCTGGAAGTCTAAGAGAGATGAGAGATGCCTTCCATAAAAAGTAATGCAGCTCTCTGGGATGCAGAATTCACAGGGGGAGATCCCCTGGGGCTGATATAAAGGTTGAGTTTGATCAATTACAGTCTGCATCAGAATTTGTATTGTTTAAAAAGATAGATAATCCCTTTATTACCCATTTCCCAGTTTTGCATAACCAACACAGTTATATTAATACACTTTTTACTTCCTTGATTACCTTGTGACTAAACCTCTGCAGACTGCCCCCTTATTTCAGTTCTTTTGACAGATTGCATTTCAGCCAATAATTGCTGACCGTAGTTGTGAAAAAATGTCAAAATACATTCAGATAAGAGGCAGCCTTTAAGGGCTAAGAAATTAGCATATGAGCCTACCTAGGTTTTGCTTTCAACTAAGAGAGAACAAAGCAAAATTGATGAGGAAAGTACATTGGAAATTTGTTTAAAATTACATGCCCTATCTGAATCATGAAAATGTATTTTTGACTAGACTGTTCCTTTAAAATAACACAAACAAAACATAAACAGAATTTGTAAAATCCCTGCTGGATCTAAATATATTCAACTATAAAATAGAAAGTCAAAGCTTAGATGTAATAATACTGAAAGCACCCAATCTGAAGTGTAAAGTAATATAAAATAAAAAGCACAAAGTATAAGTTTAACAAAACTCTCATATCATGCAGTGATATTGCACTGGGCTTGTCTCTCCTTCAGATACAGATATGAGAGAGATCTCAGAGTACTAGAGGGATACACTTTTTCTTTGATCATACAGCGATTTCAGCCCCTGTGAAGTCTGAACTACAATTTCTCTCCAAGCAGGAGAATCTTTGATGATCAGGCCCATAGAAAATTAACATTTTAATACCTCTCTGTCACACCAACTGGGAGCAGTATTTTATCTAAATCTACTAGTTTAGATTTTCTTGTGTAACCAGAACTTAAGTTCAGAAATGTTCAGTATGAGTGGGGAAACAATAGACAAAAACAGCTATTTCAAATGAGAAAATAAAGGTGAAGGAGCTATTTGTAAACAAGTTAATACAACAAATTAGTAGGTAAAATGGATAATTAGGAAAACATTAAAGAGTGGGGGCATTAGTGTACCCTGTCTCATTAACTAAACACACCATTAGAGTGAGTATAGAGAAGGATATTTGTATAACATTTCTATAACAAGCTTTTCAATGGAATACAGTATATCTCACAGAGAGAAATAGCCTTCAATGCATGTATTTTATCATGAGTATAGACTAAACAGTACACATTTTATATGAATTCCCTATGTTGGAGAGTTTCAAGTCAGTTTATTGGTAGTGAAAAATTACAGAGATATATAAGTGAATATCTGCTGTACCCACATACATGTTTTTGTAAGACAGCTAACAAAAAGCATCTATCTATCAAGCATACATCTATCTATCTAATGTACATTTCTGTAACACACTGACAGGCAGATATCAACACTTACAATTCCAAGACATTGGCAGATTTCTAGATAAGCACCGCTCATTTTAAATAACTTTTTCTCTGATTATTAGTATTTTTTAAATGTTCACATCATCCCTCCCAGTGGGAGAAAAAAAAGTAAATTTATGCTTACCTGATAAATTAATTTCTTCTATGGTAAGACGAGTCCACGGATTCATCCTTTACTTGTGGGATATTATCCTCCTGCTAACAGGAAGTGGCAAAGAGCACCACAGCAGAGCTGTCTATATAGCTCCTCCCTTAGCTCCACCCCCCAGTCATTTGACAGAAGGTACAGGAAGAAAAAGGAGAAACTAGAAGGTGCAGAGGTGACTGAAGTTTAAATCAAAAAAATATAATCTGTCTTAAAATGACAGGGCGGGCCGTGGACTCAAATTAATTTCTTCTATGGTAAGACGAGTACACGCCCGCCCTGTCATTTTAAGACAGATTATATTTTTTTTATTTAAACTTCAGTCACCTCTGCACCTTCTAGTTTCTCCTTTTTCTTCCTGTACCTTCTGTCGAATGACTGACAGCTCTGCTGTGGTGCTCTTTGCCACTTCCTGTTAGCAGGAGGATAATATCCCACAAGTAAAGGATGAATCCGTGGGCTCGTCTTACCATAGAAGAAATTAATTTATCAGGTAAGCATAAATTTACTTTTCTTCTGTAAGGTAAGACGAGTCCACTGATTCATCCTTTACTTGTGGGATACAATACCAAAGTTACAGGACACGGATGAACGGGAGGGACAAGACAGATGGTTAAACAGAAAGAAAGCACCACTGCTTGAAGAACTTTTCTCCCAAAAATAGCTTCCGAAGAAGCAAAAGTATTAAATTTGTAAAATTTGTAAAAGGTATGAAGCGAAGACCAAGTCGTCGCCTTACAAATCTGTTCAACAGAAGCATCATTTTTAAAAGCCCATGTGGAAGCCACCGCTCTAGTAGAGTGAGCTGTAATTCTTTCAGGAGGCTGCTGTCCAGCAGTCTCGTATGCCAAACGGATGATGCTTTTCAGCCAAAAGGCAAGAGAGGTAGCCGTAGCTTTTTGACCTCTACGTTTTCCAGAATAGACAACAAACAAAGAAGATGTTTGACGGAAATCTTTGGTCACTTGCAAGTAAAACTTCAAACCTTGAACCACGTCCAAGTTGTGTAACAGACGCTCCTTCTTAGAGGAAGGATTAGGACACAGAGAAGGAACAACAATTTCCTGATTGATATTCCTATTAGTAACAACCTTAGGAAGGAATCCAGGTTTGGTACGCAAAACCACCTTATCAGCATGGAAAACAAGATAAGGCAAGTCGCATTGCAATGCAGAGATTTCAGAAACTCTTCGAGCCGAAGAGATAGCAACTAAAAACAAAACTTTCCAAGATAGAAGCTTAATATCTATGGAATGCATAGGTTCAAACGGAACCCCTTGAAGAACTTTAAGAACTAAATTTAAACTCCATGGCGGAGCAAGAGGTTTAAACACAGGCTTGATTCTAACTAAAGCCTGAGAGAACGACTGAACATCTGGAAATCTGCCAGACGTTTGTGCAGTAGAATTGATAAAGCAGATATCTGTCCCTTTAAGGAACTAGCTGACAATACACTAAATGTAAGACTGTCAGCAGTCCTGCTGTGTTATCACCCCTGTTATGAATATTATCTTTATTATCTTTTATTACACATGGTGCTTACATTTCTATGTGGCTTGCTCTGGGGTTATGTAGCTCCCCTCAGCAGAAATAGAACTATTGCACCTTAAGTGGGTGAGACTCTGTAACAGAGGAGTCGTCTCAGGCCCAAAGGCTACTAGGGCTGGGCGATATGGGCCAAAAAAAATTGCGATTTAAAAACAAAAAACAAACGTGATTGCGATTTAATCGCGATTTTCTTATAAATGACTATAACACCTTCATTTTGCATTATAAAGTTTATTTAACACTACAGAATCTTAATGTACATGTTTCTCGATGTCCAATACACTCTTGGAGCATAAAAATACAAACCACAAAATAGTTCAAATAAAATTTACTGCCTGTAATGTGATTAAATAGTAGCCACTAGCCAGTTATTAGGTCTTATGACAAACAACATTGTCATGTTTTCTTGGACAGTCATTCTAACTGTGGACAGTGGTATGATTAAAAAATGAAGCAGTGTAAGCCACACACACACACACACACATATATATATATATATATATATATATATATATATATGTGTGTGTGTGTGTGTGTGTATATATATATATATATATTCTTCTTTTTTTAAAAATATTTAATTTGACTGAAAAGGAGCCCTGCTCCTGTCCAGGAATCCATTACAGGCATATAGCAGTAGGGGTGGGGGGCTGCTCCTTTCAGAAATGCTGTGCCTTGCTGATATAAAATACATTGTAGATGCAGTTAAGTTAACCCAGCAGCAGAGGGGACTGCAGTTTTAGCCTTTTTGGGAGCCGTGGGGTTAACTGCATCTGATATGTATTTGAGCCATTTCTCAGAGAGCAGGAGATTGTGTGGGAGGTTCCATAATGTTTACATACCCTAAGTTTCAGACTGCAGACGTCCCTAGGGGGAAATATAAGTAAGTGATTTTCCCTCCTCTTCATTCCTGCATGGGCTCTGCTTTTAGATTTCTAGATTAATCGGCTGCTTATGAGAACAGAAAGTGAAAGTAAAAGCCATTTTACAAATGTGTGCTAAAAGCAACCACTAGATGGAGCTGGTTTGCAAGAAATCACAAATAAATCAATGCATTACAGCCACTTCTAAAGGAATTTTTTACGTAGGAAAAAATCGCGACTCCTCGCAGTTTTAAAATCACGGCGATTAATTGCGGTTTTAAACCGCATATGCGATTAATCGTGCAGCCCTAAAGGCTACCATTCAACGCTTCATTGGATTTAAAGGGACACTAAACCCAATTTTTTTTCTTTCATGATTCAGATAGAGCATGAGATTTTAAGCAACTTTCTAATTTACTCCTATTATCAATTTTTCTTTGTTCTCATGCTATCTTGATTTGAAAAAGCAGTACTGTAAGCTTTAGAGCTAGCCCATTTTTTGTTCAGCATCTGGGTAGCACTTGCTGATTTGTGGCTAAATGTAGCAAGCCAATCAGCAAGCGCTACCCAGGTACTGAACTAAAAATGGGCTGGCTCCTAACCTTTCATTACTGCTTTTTCAAATCAAGATAACATGAGAACAAAGAAAAATGGATAATAGGAATAAATTAGAAAGTTGCTTAAAATTGCATACTCTATTTGAATCATGAAAGAAAAAAATTGGGGTTAGTATCCTTTTAATTTGCTTTCATTAACCAAAGTCTATAGATTATAAACATATTAATACAGTGTGTGTGTAAATGTGTGTATGTATATATATATATATATATATATATATACATACAATAATATTGGTCACTCATCATGATTATTATCAGATAGATTACACATATTGGTCAGATGACTGTATTCACATTTTATTATTTGTATTGAATATGAGATATATTATTGGTTGCTATATATTAGCCATGATTATACATACATGATATGATGTAATTTGCTTCTAGCGGATAGGCTAGATCCTGTGGGTGGAGGGGCTTGTTATATATTTATACATTGTTTGTATCACTTTTGAATTGTCCGAGGAAGGGGTGAATGCCCCGAAACGTCACAACTTAAATAAAGAGTGATGTGCTTTAAATCCAGAGTGCATATTTTAGCGCTATATATATATATATATATATATATATATATATATATGAAACAATATTAAATGTGAGGGAGGATGGAAGTCTTGGTGAGTTCCCACACTTTTTTTTGTAGGACTTGACCCCTGACTATAAACTTATATAAAACGGTTGGATACCACTGCTTTTTATTAAATCGAACAAGTAAACAATTTAATACAAGTCCAAAGCATTTTACTTTCCATTCATTTGTAAGGCAAGGGTATGAGGTTACAGCAAACTAGGGGTCGATCCGATAAAAATCGTCGCCCGCAAAAGTCGGGGACGCCAATATTTGCGCGGGTTTGGTATCCTATATACGGCGTAACCTAGAAGTTACGCGCGTATATTTCTGCCGTCGCCCGTAGTTTTTTGGGCCATAGGCAGGTATACCAAACCCGCGCAGTTTGGTATCCAATATACAGCGTAAGGACTTACGTGGCGAAAATGGAGAAATCTTACTCCATTTTCACCTCGCCACAAAAAGCAGCCGTAAGAAGCCTTACGCTGACTATTGGAGCCCCGTAACTCCCTAAACTGGCTGCTAAAATAAACCTAACACCTAACGCATGCGCAATGTCTATCTCCCTGTCAACCGCGATCTGTAAAATAAACCTAACACCTAACGCATGCGCAATGTCTATCTCCCTGTCAACCGCGATCTGCTAAAATAAACCTAACACCTAACGCATGCGCAATGTCTATCTCCCTGTCAACCGCGATCCCCCGCCGCAATCCATAATAAAGTATTTAACCCCTAAACCGTCGCCATCTACATAAACTAACCCCCTACTGTGAGCCCCTAAAACCGCCACCATCTAACTGATCTATCCCCTAATGTGAACCCCTTACACCGCCGCCATCTATATTAAAATTATTAACCCCTAATTTAATCTACCTACCCCGCCGCCAGCTATATTATCTATATTAACCCTAAGTATATTATAGTTAATATAGTTATTACATTATATATATTAACTATATTAACCCTAATTATATTAGGGTTAATATAGTTACTATAGTATTTATATAAACTATATTAACTCTATCTAACCCTAACACCCCTAACTAAATTCTCATTAAATAAATCTAATTCATATTATAAACTAAAATATTCCTATTTAAATCTAAATACTTACCTATAAAATAAACCCTTAGATAGCTACAATATAATTAATAATTACATTATAGCTATGTTAGGGTTTATATTTATTTTACAGGTAAATTGTTAATTATTTTAACTAGGTATAATAGCTATTAAATAGATATTAACTATTTAATAGCTACCTAGTTAAAATAATTACCCAATTACCTGTAAAATAAATCCTAACCTAAGTTACAAATACACCTAAACTATCAATAAATTAAATAAACTACAAATATCTATCTAAAAATACAATTAAATAAACTAAACTAAATTACAAAAAAAAAACCACTAAATTACAAAAAATAAAAAAAAGATTACAAGATTTTTAAGCTAATTACACCTATTCTAAGCCCCCTAATAAAATAATAAAGCCCCCCAAAATAAAAAAATTCCCTACCCTATTCTAAATTAAAAAAAGCTCAAAGCTCTTTTACCTTACCAGCCCTTAAAAGGGCCTTTTGTGGGGGGTATGCCCCAAAGAAAACTGCTCTTTTGCCTGCAAAAAAAACCACAATACCACCCCCCAACATTACAACCCACCACCCACATACCCCTAATCTAACCCAAACCCCCCTTAAATAAACCTAACACTACCCCCCTGAAGATCTCCCTACCTTATATTCACCCAGCCGGGCCGAACCGATCCAGGCGATGTGTTCCAGCAAGCGGCAGTGAAGTCTTCATCCATCCGGGCGATGTCTTGAAGCAAGCGGCAGAGAGTCTTCTTCCATCGGCGACGTCTTCAAGCAAATCGGCATCTTCAATCTTCTTACTTCGCTCCTCCGCCGCGGAGCATCCTTCCGGCACGACGACTTCCCGACGAATGAGGTTCCTTTAAATGACGTCATCCAAGATGGCGTCCGCCGAATTCCGATTGGCTGATAGGATTCTATCAGCCAATCGGAATTAAGGTAGAAAAATCTGATTGGCTGATTGAATCAGCCAATCAGATTCAAGTTCAATCCGATTGGCTGAACCAATCAGCCAATCGGATTGAACTTGAATCTGATTGGCTGATTCAATCAGCCAATCAGATTTTTCTACCTTAATTCCGATTGGCTGATACCTGGTAAGGTAAAAGAGCTTTGAACTTTTTTTAATTTAGAATAGGGTAGGGAATTTTTTTATTTTGGGGGGCTTTATTATTTTATTAGGGGGCTTAGAATAGGTGTAATTAGCTTAAAAATCTTGTAATCTTTTTTTTATTTTTTGTAATTTAGTGTGGTTTTTTTTGTAATTTAGTTTAGTTTATTTAATTGTATTTTTAGATAGATATTTGTAGTTTATTTAATTTATTGATAGTGTAGGTGTATTTGTAACTTAGGTTAGGATTTATTTTACAGGTAATTTGGTAATTATTTTAACTAGGTAGCTATTAAATAGTTAATAACTATTTAATAGCTATTATACCTAGTTAAAATAATTAACAATTTACCTGTAAAATAAATATAAACCCTAACATAGCTATAATGTAATTATTAATTATATTGTAGCTATCTTAGGGTTTATTTTATAGGTAAGTATTTAGATTTAAATAGGAATATTTTAATTAATAATATTAATATTAGATTTATTTTAATAAGAGTTTAGTTAGGATGTTAGAGTTAGATAGGGTTATTATACTTAATATATATATATAATATAATAACGATATTAACTATATGAACCCTAATATAATTAGGGTTAATATAGTTAATATAGCTGGCGGCGGTGTAGGGGGATTAGATTAGGGGTTAATACATTTATTATAGGTGGCCGCAGTGTAGGGGGATGTAAATTGTAGGCAAAAGAGCAGTTTACTTTGTGACAAAGCCCCGCAAAAAGCCCTTTTAAGGACTGGCAAAAGAACTGTTACTTTGGGGCAATGCCACGCAAAAAGCCCTTTTCAGGGCTATTTGTAGGGTTAGACTTAGGTTTAGTGGTAGGGATAGTTTAGTATTTTAGGGGTTGAATAATTTAATATAGATGGCGGCGGGGTAGGGGGATTAGATTAGGGGTTAATAATTTTAAAATAGATAGCGGCGGGGTAGGGGCTCACTTTAGGGGGTAGGTAAGGTAGATGGCGGCGGTGTTAGGGGCTCACTTTAGGGGGTTATAGATTTAATATAGCTGGCGCCGGTTTAGGGGTTAATAACTTTATTAGGTAGCGGCGGTTTAGGGGTTAATACATATTTTATTGTTAGGCTAGTGAGGGGGGATAGCGGATAGAGGGTTAGATGTGTCGGGCTATGTTAGGGAGGCGTGTTAGACGTGTCGGGCTATGTTAGGGAGGCGTGTTAGACATGTCGGGCTATGTTAGGGAGGCGTTAGACAGTGCGGGTGATTTAGACTTTAGTCAGGTTTTGTAGGCGCCGGCAGTTTCTAACGTGCCGCAAGTCACTGGCGACGCCAGAAATTTGTACTTGCGCAGATTTCTGGACATCGCTGGTTTGTCAGACTTACGGCACGTTAGCATCTGACGGCGCCGTATATGGGATAGCTCGAGTTGCGAGCTGAAACTGCGGGCAACGCGGGTTCCCTCGCTTGCGCCGCAAACTACGATCTATATCGGATCGCGCCCCAGGTATCTATTTTTTTTAATAAAGATTAAAGTTTTATAATCACATATAAAGGGATACTAAACCCAATTTGTTTCTTTAAACGATTGAGATAGAGCATTCAATTTTAAAGGGACAGTCTACTCCAAAAATGTTATTGTTTAAAAAGATAAATAATGCCTTTTTTACCCACTCCCCAGTTTTGCATAACCAACATGGTATACTTTTTACCTTTGTGATTACCTTGTATCTGAGCCTTTTCTGACAGCCCCCTGATCAAATGACTTTTATTTATTATCTATTGACTTGCATTTTATCCAATTAGTGCAGTGTGTGCCACAAACCACGGGCGTTAGCACAATGTTATCTATATGGCTCACATGAACTAGCAGTCCCCTGTTGTGAAAAGCAAATAAAAAAGCATGTGATAAGAGGCTGTGTTTAGTGGTTTAAATGTTTTTTTTTAAAACTTTTATTTATCAAACAAGGGTTACCATGTGGAGATATCACTCCCATAGGTCACAGAACATGGAGAATCAAAAACATGTTACAATTGAATGTTTACATTGTAATACTGGGCCTACTTTGCTGCTAGTGATGCTCTTACATACAGTCTCTCTGCAGGTACGCCCAGAGTCTCTTCTCTCAAAGTAGAAGGAAAGTTTCAATCTGTGTCTTATGGGTTGGTCTTTTTGCTGCAATAGTCCATGGTAGATCCCTCTTTTCCTTTTTTCCTCTCTCTTTCTCCTCCCGTACCTCCCTCCTCCCCTACCCAACCCTTTCAAATAGTACAACGTTTAATAGTAGTTAAATTAGGATAATAGTAATCAAAACAGTAATAATCAGAGCCGAGCTTAATCTCATCTCTTCACCAATCTCGTTAAGAACTTTGCAGTTTTTTTTTTATTGTTAGGTCATTTTCTCTCTCCTGGGCAGCGGTGGAAAGACAGATTTTATAATGTGTGGGCAGATGTTCACTACCCTATCTCTTATGTTTCTCTTCATATAAAAAAACCCATTTGCCTCTCAGGTGTTGTTCTAGTAAGACTTCAGTGTTTCTGAGGGGGGATAAAAGCTGTGTTTGCACAGCAATCTGTAAAGTGTGTATGTAGGGTTCCCATTTTTTCATGAAGGGTCTAGTTCTTAACTGTACATCTCTCAGGGCGTCTGCTGCTTCATATGTAACCTGTTTGTGCATGCTTGTTTTAAGTTGTGATAGTGTGGGGGTCTTTGGGCTCAACCAATTTTTGAATATGAGTTTCCTGGCTTGTAGGATAATGTTCGTAATCACTTTTTTTAGGGAGTTAGGTGTTGAGGCTGGGATCTCTAGGAATACTACCAGTCTGGGGGAGACCATCACTTCAATGTGGAACGTGGATTTTATCCAGTATGTTATCATGCCCCAAAATTTCCGTATCATAGGGCAGTTCCACAGCAAGTGTGGCAAGTCCGCATCTGCTGCTTTGCATTTTTTGCAGTGACTTTCTGCTTCTGGTCTCCATTTTTTGAAGATTTTGGGTGGTATGTATGCTGCTTGTAACAGTCTGGTGTGTGATTCTCTAGCAATCGCTGATAGAGTTGCTCCTCTTGCATATTGTATGCTGCGTTGTATCACGTCCGGTGTAATTTCAGTGTCTAGGGTACGTGTCCATGTGTCACTGATGTGTGTGATCGTGGCTACGTTTGTCGGTTTCATGTGTAGTCTGTAAGTTGGGGAGATAGATGTACTACCTTGCATTGTCATATGTAGCAGTCTATTTACGTCTGAGTTTTGGTCAGTAAGTTCTGTATGTCTTAGTAAGTCTTGGGTGTAGTGTCTCGCTTGTAGATATGCAAAGTGGTGTGTGCGGGGCAGGTCAAATTGGGTTTGTAGTTCTTGAAAGGGTCTAACCTTCATGTCTAGCCCATTTATCAATTGGGACACGGAGGTCAACCCCCTAGTCTCCCATGTGGCGAACACTGGGGAATCAATTCCTGCGGGGAATCCTGGGTTACCTCTCAAAGAGAGGTATTTCGTGTATGTAGGGTTGAAACGTGATCTCTTGCATAGTTTCCACCAAGCAGAGAGGGGTTGGGATATAAGTGGGTAATTTTTAACTATCTTGAGTGTGTGTGTCGGTGCCATATGTGGGAGTGCCTGCAAGGACCATGGAGCTGTGACTTGTTTTTCAAGTTCTGGCAATGTGAAGTGTGCTTTCTCTGTCAACCAGTCCAGTACATATTTAACTTGGGCTGCCTCACAGTATGCATCAAGGTTGGGGACAGCTAAGCCTCCTGAGGCGATCTCTGCCATTAGTCTAGAAGAATTTATTTTGTGTTTTTTTCCTGCCCATATGAAGGAGAGCATTGCTTTGTTTAGTAATTGTATGTCTGCTTTATGAATGTGATAAGGTATCATCTGAAACAAGTATAGGAGTTTCGGGAATATGATCATTTTGACGAGCGCAATCCTACCCGGTAGTGCTACCGGTAGTTTGCCCCATCTGAGCAATGTCTCCTGGAGTTCTTTTACTAGGGGGCGATAGTTTAGATGGTACCATTCCCCAGGATTTCGGGATAGCTTGATTCCTAAGTATTTAAAGGAATGGGTGACTTGTTTAAAGCTGTATGGTAGAGCATCGCAGGGTGATCCCGGGAGCAGCCAAACAAGCTCCGACTTGTCGGTGTTTATTTTGTAGCCAGAGACCTGGCTGAACTGGTGTATGATGCGCATGACGTGGGGGATGTTTGTCTTTGGATTTTGTAGGTATAGGATCATGTCATCTGCAAAGAGAGACAAATGGCACTGAACCTTGCCCACCCACAGTCCCTCTGACTCCGCCCTAATCTTGATTGCTAGGGGTTCGATGGCAATGTCGAAAAGGAGGGGCGACAGTGGACAACCCTGTCTTGTTCCCCTACCCAATTGGAAGGGGGGCGAGGGAATTCCGTTGATCAAGATTGAGGCTTGGGGGTTCGCGTATAGGGATTTAATCGTAGTTGCAAAAAGGCCCTTGATACCAAATTTATCTAGAGTGTTAAAAAGATGGTCCCAGAGGACCATGTCAAAGGCCTTCTCCGCGTCTATAAGCAAAGCGCAGGCTTCCATGTCTTTGTCTCCACCCTCTCTGGTATGGTTCCAGAAGTGGGTCAATATAAATTGGAGTTTTCGAATGTTTAACACCGAGGATCTACCCTTCACAAACCCCGTCTGGTCCCGGTGTATCAGTGAGGGTAGGGCCACTGCAAGTCTATCCGCCAGGATTTTGGTTAGTAGTTTATAATCCTGATTTAGCAGGGATATTGGGCGGTAGGATTGAGTAAGTAAATTATCTCTGCCTTCTTTGGGAATCACACAGATGTTAGCCTCTGTGAAACGGGTAGAGATCTCTTCTTCACCCTTCATGATTTTATTGTAGAGAGTGGTGAGTGTCGTCACCACTTCCTCCTTCACTAGTTTGTAAAATTCCCCTGGTAGTCCATCAGGACCTGGGGTCTTGTCAAGGGGCAGGGTGTTTATGGCCTTCATTATTTCTGTCTCTGAAATGGGTGCATTAAGGAGAGTTAGATGTTCTTCTGAGATGGTGGGGTTACGTATGGTTTCCCAGAAGGATGTTTTTTGTATTCTGTCTATTGCTTCCTCTTTGTACAGGGATTGGTAGTAACTCAAGAAGGCAGCTTGTATCTGCGGTGTGGTTGTGTGAATAGCATTTCCCACCTTGATGGCACCTATATACTTGTTAGGTTTGGCGAACTTAGTGAGTCTAGCTAGGAGCTTACCTGTCTTATCTCCATGTCTGTAAAAGTTTGCTTGTGTTGCTGTCATCTCCCTGACAGTGTTCTGATGTAATGACAGGTCTCTAAGTGTTTTTGCGTCAATGTAATGTCGTTTTGTCGTTGGGTTTGGATTTCTCAAATATTTATTCCTAGCGCTAATCACCCTTCTGAGTTGATTTTCACTCTTTTGTTTCAAACGTTTTGACCTACTAATTGTGTAGGAGGATATAAGACCCCTCATTACCGCTTTTCCGGCCTCCCAGAGTAGTAGGGTGTCATGTCGGTGTGTGGAGTTAAGAGTCATATAAGTTTTCCATTCTCCCTCTAGAAATCTCTTGAAATTTATGTCTCCGTACAGGTAAGTCGGGAAGAACCACCTACGGGGTCCCTCTCTAGTTGGCATAAGATTAATTTTAAGGCTAATGGGGGCATGATCTGATATGGTCGCAACATCTATGGTAGTGTTTGTGATCTGTTGTCCCAAGGAGTGTGTTGTTAGGAATAGATCTATTCTGGATAGGGTGTCCTTGGCTGGGGTCGTGCAAGTGTAGTTTCTTTCTTCTGGGTGCTTATCTCGCCATATGTCTGTTAGTGCTAAAGAGTGTTTAAATTTCGACAAGATCAGGGAATCTCTCCTTGCATTTTTATAGGTCGTGTTATGTCTTGCTGCTGAGTTAGGGTCCCTGAATCTGTCTGCTGGGGTTTGAGGGGCTATATTATAGTCTCCCCCTAGAATCATCGGAGAGTCAGCAAACTTTGTTACGATAGTACTGAAAGTTCTCCAGAAGTCCTTTTTATCAGTGTGTGGGCCATAGACTCCTCCTATGATAATGTGTTTATGTTTGAGTTTGATTTTTGTTAACACATATCTACCCTCGGGATCTATCAGTTGTTTTACTATAGTGTAGTCTAGATTTTTTCTAAAGAGGATAGCAACCCCTCTAGCTCTTTTCCCTTCATACGTGGTATGGATAACTTCTCCCACCCATCCTTGTCTTAGCTTCTGATGTTCTGCGTTAGTCAAGTGAGTTTCTTCCAAGATTGCTATGTCTGTGTGTTGGTTTCTCAAATATTTTAGTATGGTTTTTCTTTTGATGGGGGACGTAATGCCCCCAACGTTCCAAGAAAGCAGTTTCATGAGGAAGCTTGAAGGGGTGTGTGCTATGGTTATGTAAGAGTGTGGTAGGGGGAAATAGAGTGGTTCTGTCTTTCTCACTTACCGCCCGCTGCCCAGGGGAGAGCACCTGTAGCTATCGAGGTGTTTTGTAGTAGTATTATTACTGATCAGGTCTCTGCAAGGTTAAACAATAAATTAGTACAGTAGATGTAAACAAATATATATATTATCTTACTTCTGTCTACAGTTGTTAATTTATATCAGCTGATTCTGGTTCGTTTAAATTTTAAACAGTAACTAAACTTGTAAACTTTCCAACGTTCAAAACTTCACAAAATCCTAAAAGCCCTCCCCCCCTCCCCATTCTTGAAAAGGATATGTATGCAGCGTTTAGCACCAAATTCTGTGCATTATGTCCCTCCAGTCAGCCTTGGTAGGTTAAATAGTCCTGAGTAAAAGATTCCAAATCCTGTTTGGTTTTGTCCTCTTTCATGCATCATCTTCTTCTTCTTGTTGGACCTGCCGTGGTCGATCTGTACGCCTCTTGGCTTGATCTAGAAATATTTGAAGGTGTTTCGGAGATTCAAATATCTTTGGACCTTGTGGCGTTTGAAGTCGCAATCTGGCTGGATACAGGAGTGCTATAGATTCACCTTGAGCTATAAGGTCTCTGCAGTAAGGCGTAAATTCTCTCCTTTTCTTTGAGACATCTGCAGAATAGTCCTGGAAGATGAAGATTTTCCTCCCTTCAAAGTTAATAGGTGTCTTTTGTCTGTACGCTCTGAGAATTAGCGTTTTATCTCTGAAATTTAAGTAGCGCACCATTATCTGTCTAGGTACACCTTCCTGCTGGGGGGCTCCTACTCTGTGTGCTCTTTCTGCAGTGCAAGGTATGCTCGTGGATGGGAGTTTGAGTATGCCTGGGATAATAGTTTCTACAAAGTTCATTAAGGCCCCCGAGGGGATAGACTCTGGCACTCCGACGATTCTGAGGTTGTTTCGTCTTGAGCGGTTCTCCAAGTCATCTACCTTGGCTTGCAGCAATTTGTTTTGTCTTTGGAGAGTAGTGATAGAGGAGGTTGTGTCCCTGTATCTTTCTTCTCCCTCCGCTGCTTTCTGTTCCACAGCAGTTAGGCGTGTTGAGAAGGCCCTGAGGTCTGCGGACAAGCTATCCATTCCTGTCTGCAATTGTTCAATTTTAGGCAAGAAGAGCGCAGACAACTGTGATACAATAGGATGTGTGTCTTGCGTTGTGATAATGGATGTTTCTGGCAGTGACTGAGCCTGTTCTTGGTTCTCTGTTTGGGTTCTCTGGCGTCTCTCTGTTTGCTTTTGCCTTCCCGCCATGTTGTCAGTCTTTTTATTGTATGGAGTATAGTATTTTTGCATACAGGCTGCTCACAGCAAAGGTTCTGCTGTAATTATAGTTTAGTAAGAGAATTAAACTTCTTTTCCAGGACTAGGAGGGTTTGTTTCTATTCTGCTTCTGGAGGTTTGTGCATGGGGAGGGGGGTACAACTGGCTCCGGTCTAGTGTGCCATGTCTATTGTTGTCCCCTGAGTAGAATCTACACTTGAGATGTTGGTAGCCAGTCTCAGGTTATGGTGTTTAACTCCTTAGATATCTGCTTCTTCAGCAGGTCGGACACTATTGTACTGCGGGTTTATCTCCCTCCCACGTGTGTTCTATCTGTGCAGGACTGATAGCATAATTGGGCTCTGTGTTAACAGCTACTCTATGATGAGCAGGCCCCCCTGCAAAATGATCGATCTCTCTCTGTGCCAAGCGTGTGGTAGAAAGTTATAAACCTGGGAGGAGGAGGGGTTAATAAGGCCACTGAGTCCCCAAAAGGAATAGCAGTTCAGTATGTTTGTTATGTTTCTAGTGTCTCTTAACGGTTTTTGAATAGGGCCGATATCTAAGATGGCCGCCGTTAGTTTGTTGCGCAGTTCTTAGGCTGTTAGGGCAGGTTGCCTTGTCAGTGTCTGACTTTTAAGAGCTCAGTTTTGGCTCTCCTCTGTGTTCCCCAGCCTATTCGGCTTCTCACCTACTCTTTTTTTTTTGATGGTGCGGGAGGTCCGGTTTCTCTGATCGCCACCGCGATCTTACTCCGACTGCTTGTTTATGCGGCTGCCGGCGGGGGAGCGGATCTAGGCGCTCCTCACTAAGTCTTGTCCGGGCAGGTGTCGCTTAGTTGTCCTGCCAAGGATTACAGTTTTCTGGGCACTTTAGGCGTTAAAAAACACAGGTTTGTGAGCATAGACACACGGAGCTCAGCAAACCTGCGTCCTCTCGCCGTGCCCGCCCACCGGAAGTCTTAGTGGTTTAAATGTTATAAATTATATTAATATAGCAATGTTGGTTGTGCAAAGCTGGGGAATGGGCAGTAAAGGCGTTGTCTATCTTTTTAAACAATAACAATTCTGGTGTAGACTGTCCCTTTAAGCAACTTTCTAATCTACTCCTATTATCAATTTTTCTTTGTTCTCTTGTGTTGAAAATAATAAGCAATATCTGTCACTGTTTTTTGCAGTGCCTAGTGAGGTCTGAATGGGTTATTTTTTATGCAGGCAATTTTAGTCAGGAAGGCCAGCTTGTCTGAATGGGGGTTATAAACTATAACTAGTTCTGAGTGTATGTCTGTCTTTGTAAATCTAATAATCGTTTCCTATCCTTGTCCAAATTCTTGCATTCCAGTCTGTATCAGCAAACACCTAAATGACTTAGTGTCCTGATAAGCCAAATATATCTGTGAGAATATGTGTGTATACATATGAATGTATATATGTATTGTATACCATAAATTAAAGGGACACTCAATCGAAAAAAACAACCTTTTATTATTCAGATAGAGCATGCCATTTTAAACAACTATCCAATTTACTTCCTTTAACAAAATGTGCACAGTCTTTTTATATTTACACTTTTTTGAGTCACCAGCTCCTACTGAGCAGCATGTGCAAGAATAAGTGTGTATGCATTTGTGAATGGCTGATGGATGTCACATGGTACAGGGGGAACAGACTAAGTGCTATTGTATTGTCTTGTTATCTTGCATTTGTTGATTATGCAAATCTACTGTGTTGACTGGTCCTTTAAAGGGACACTCAGGTTAAATTAAATTTTCATGATTCAGATACAGCATGTAATTTTAAACAACTTTCCAATTTACTTCCATTAAAAACATGTGCACAGTCTTTTATATTTACAATTTTTGAGTCACCAGATCCTACTGAGCATGTGCAAGAATTCACAGACTATACGTATATGCATTTGTGATTGGCTGATTGCTATCACATGGTACAAGGGGAGTGGAAATATACATAACTTTGAAATTTGTTATAAACAAATCTACTACTCATTTGAAGTTCAGACTAAGTGCTATTGCATTGTCTTGTTATCTTGCATTTGTTGATTATGCAAATCTAATGCGTTGACTGGTCCTTTAAGGACCATAGCAAATATAATTAAACTAGGATTGTCTCAGAAAGCAGACATTAGCTAATCTGTCTCTAGGGTTGATCTTTGCCCTTTTAGATTTATGGTCAGACACAGTAACACCTACTACTCTGATGAATAGAATTAGCCGACTTAAACTTTGTGGAACTGTTATTTATTTATGTTGTAACCATATTTGGTAAAAACCCTTGTATTTTGTTAGCTATCCAATCATGAACTGTATTCGCTTAGATATGAAGATCAGGAATGCCCTGTCTCCTGTGTGTGACAATTAAGCCTTTCCACTCACTTCATTCGTCACAAATGGAGAGGGTGTGGGCATGAAGGGGTTAATAGCACTAAGCCTCTGGTTCCCTAAAACCTTTAACTCTACAAAGGACCTTAAAGGGACATCAAGTTAACCCCCAAATCCTGTCCACACCACCCCAGCTTAACAAAACCGCTGCCACCACCAAGAACTGTGACTAAAGGGGTGTCTTGGAAACCCCAATAACTCACAAAATTTAACAATTAGGTACCTTGCCCTTAACCTTGTCTCTTCAGAGTGTGAATTCAGATATTAGAGCCCAAAGACAGAATTAGATTTTCTATATGTTTAATAACAAAAATACCAATACAGGTTACACAGTGCCAAATTATAAAAGCATTCAAAAAAACATAAATGCAAAGTTACAATTCTTTAAAATGAAATGGGACATACAAATAATACACAATATCTAAGCTTATTACCAAGTTCTTGAGATATGGAGAGAACCTGCGTCCATGATGTTAATCCTTCTGGTCCCACACAAATTCTGACTAGAGTTTCTCTGTAATATTAAGTTATATCCCAGTTTCCTTTGTCTTGTCAAGGCCCCCGCCCTTGTTATAATTTACGATCATCCAACCATACATAGCCAGCCTTAACTCACAGTATCAGGAGGTACCAGCCACCAAGAGGAGGAGGGAGGTCTTAGATTATAGCATTGCTGGACAAACACAGATCTTACTGATGAGACCACAATACCACCTCTGCTGGGTGGCTAATCCAGGTATCGACTATTCTCTGTGAGTGTATCATGACACTGTATATAAATACCTGGGTTGGGGACTGACCCCTTACCCCCCGAGAAAACCTTGTATGCTTTTTTTCTCACCTCACTGCAGTGTGTCATCAATAAACAAACCCTCAAGTTATTCAGTTCTGGGTGAATATCAACAACACTTGCTATCATTATTTTTTTTTTTAAACAGGAATGTAAAGCTTAGGAGCCGGGTCAGAACCTGGGTTATGCTAGCTTATTGGTGGCTAAATGTAGCCACCAATAAGCAAGCGCTATCCAGGGTGCTGAATCTAAAATGGGCCGGCACCTAAGCTTTACATTCCAGCTTTTAAAATAAAGATAGCAAATGAACTTAGAAAATTTGATAATAGGAGTAAATTAGAAAGTTGCTTAAAATTGCATGTTCTATCTGAATCATAAAATAAAAACATTTGTTTAGTATCCCTTTTTAAAAAACTAATGCTACATGTTGACAACACTGATTTGTAGAACATAACATGTAATTAATAGATTATAGACAGATGGTTCAGTCAAACCTCAGGGACACATATTCTATTCCTGGCAGGCTTTTTATCCTTTCGAGGACCACAGAAAACATTATGAACCTTCTTTTTGTTAAATAAAGAGCTCCTTTGGTAAGTTGATGCAATCAGTTTTTAATTGTCTTTGCACGCAGCATATTGGAGAGGAGTGAGGAATCGGACATTAAAGGGACACTGAACCAAACATTTTTCTTTCATGATTCAGACAGAGCATACAATTTTAAGCAACTTTCTATTTTACTCCTATTATTAAATTTTCTTCATTCTCTTGGAATCTTTATTTAAAAAGCAAGAATGTACGTTTAGATGCCGGCCCATTTTTGGTGAACAACCTGGGTTGTTCTTGATGATTGGTAGATACATTCACCCACCAATAAACAAGTGCTGTCCAGTGTACTGAACCAAAAATTGCCTGGCTCCTTAGCTTAGATGCCTTCTTTTTAAAATAAAGAGAACGAAGAAAAATTGATAATAGGAGTAAATTAGAATGTTGCTTAAAATTGCATGTTCTATCTGAATCATGAAAATCAAGAAAAAAATTGGGTTCAGTGTCCCTTTAATTAACTTTTTTGAAGGAAATAAGAAGAGAAAGGAATAAGGACTTAAGGAAAGAAAGGAATTAAGCAAGGAAAAAAGGGAGAAAGGAAGGGAAAGCCCTTAAAATTGTTATTAACATAATTGTTTCCTTTTTACTTCTAAAATAAAGGATTATAAAATGTTGTAAAGTTTATGTAATATAAAAACTAAACTGTTATAATTTTGTGGTGTCTCTGTTCACAGAGAGTTGTCTTTATCGTCCTGTATGAAACTGCTACTAGATATGATTTGTTTGTTTAAAACCAGTTTAAAACAGCCTTCTTCATACACAAATATGCTAGATAGTGCTTTAAAGGGACATTAAACACTTTGAGATGGTAATATAAAATGATAAATTGTATATATTAAACAACTCTGCAATATACTTTCATTATTTATTTTGTCCTCTTTGCCTGTAATTCCATTCTGAAATTGTGAGCTTTTCAGTTCCCGTTAGAAATGGAAGTGCAGAACACTGTTAAATCCAGCACAACCATTGGCTGCACACTCTAGTGACCTATTTATAACTGTCTCTAATTGGCCACAGCAGAGAAGGTAACACAAGTTACAATATGGCAGCTCCCAGTGTTTTATAGACACTAAAACTTTACACTTGTTTTGTCACTTTTTAAACAACTAATGAAACTTTAAAAAATACATCTACATGTTAGTCATGGACTAATCTTTTCTTTGAATGCATCATTCTATCTAGCATGTATTTAGTGTTTAATGTCCCTTTAATATGCACAATAGATTTTATTTTAAGTTTAAGGCCCCTTTACATATTTGACTGCAGCATATTGCTATAAAATGAGATAAAGGTAAATGGATAAGGGGACATTGTACTAAGACATGTTCTATCACCTTATATGATAAAGTAGCATTTAAAGGGACAGTCTACTTGAAAATTGTTATTGTTTAAAAAGAAAGATAATCCCTTTATTAGCCATTCCCAGTTTTGCATAACCAAAACTGATATTAATACACATATTACCTCTGTGATTATCTTGTATCTAAGCCTTTGCAGACTGCCCCCTTCTCTCATTGCTTTTCACAGACATGCATTTTAGCCAATCAGTGCTGACTCCTAAATAACTCCACGGGAAGGAGTACATTATCTATATGACACACATGAACAAGCACTGTCAAACTGTGAAAAACTGTCAATTCACTGAGATAAGAGGCAGTTCTCAACATTTTAGAAATCAGTTTCAGCCTACCTAGGTTTAGAATTAAAAAATTAATACCAAGAGAACAAAGCAAATTTGATTATAAAAGTAAATTGGAAAGTTGTTTAAAATTGTGTGCCCTATCTGAATCATGAGTTTAATTTTGACTAGACTGTCCCTTTAAACATGTTGACATTATATGGCATTGAAAAATATGATGTAAACACTGTTAAATTAAGAAGAGGTAAGTGCTCCAGGAATGAGAAAGCTAATAGTAAGTTATTGGATGATTTCATTTTTTTTATATTTTTTTATCATTTTTAAAGTAATATTTAGTTTTTATTTTTTCTTCATTTATTTTTTATTTGTAATACTGCACAGTTGGGTGGTTAAGGGGTTAATGCAGTTTGCGCTGGGAAGGTCTCAGGTGCATTGTGGCAAGGGGTTATTAGTGATAGGGGGAAGCAGTTTATTTACAGTAGAGGCATCACGTTACATTTTTGGGAGCTAGAACACCTGTAAATTTGGTCAGAAACTACTTGGCAACCAGGGTGAATAAAAATCAATGATTATATTTTTATTTTATTTAAATAGAAATTTTTGTTGTTTTTTTTTATGAAAAATGTATCTAAATATAGTTTCTATTAAGATAAGTTAACATAAATTGATTTAATGATAATTTAATAATAATGTGTGCTACAAAAGATAATATAGCTAATAGGTACATTGACATACATATATACTGTGGCAGGCAATACGTCAGTGAATAACTTGTAGTAAAACAATGACAAATATGTAACTAATTATGGAAGGGTAAAAATACATTTGAAGGGAGAGATGGGAAAGAGAGGTTAAGTATTTTGGGAGTGAAGATAAAAAAATGAAGATAAAAAAGGAGCAGTAAGAGGAGTGTGTAAGTTATATGTATCACTAAAATAAATCCCATTTAAGCTGGCAGACAACCTAATACTGCAAATAGCCATAACACATTCATTTGTTGTCTTTTAAAACAGATACATTATTTTCCATCCAATTTGTAAAACAACTGAAAAATATCACACCCTAAATAACTGAGATTGAAAATATCACACCCTAAATAACTGAGATTGAAAATATCACACCCTAAATAACTGAGAGATTGAAAATATCACACCCTAATTAAGTGAGAGACTGAAAATATCACACTCAGATAGCCGAGCTGCATCTTAGCACCAAATAAAAATTCCCATGAAGCTGCAAGCAGTGTGGTTCAACTGCAATTACTGACCTTGACCTCAAGGAAAGAAATAACATGTTATGGTCAGATAACTCCTGTGTCGTCTAATGGAGAAGACTAAACTGAAACTTAAACAGGTTGTTGCTATGAGTTATAAAGCTAAGTGAGCAATGAGACGTAAATATTGCCTTAGCACTCACATACCATGACAGAGCGTTGATTCAGTCAGTGGCAGCTGGTGAACTTTGAAGGTTGTGGGGTACTAGACCACACCCCATGAAATAAAGCCCTACCCCTCAGATAGATGGCTCCGCTCATGAATATAATATATATCCTATAATATAAAAGGCCAAGTGTGTTTGTCCGAAGCTGTCATGCGCAGTAGAGACAGCACAGGACAAACACACCTGGCCTTACCTGACATGCTGTTTGCGGCGTTGGAGCGAAAGTGGGCGTGACCGGGCGGGAGCGTGGGTGTGACCAGGCATGGTCGGGGGAGTAATCAGGCGCGGTCAGCGCGAGAGAGAGAGGGGAGAGAAATAGTAAGAGAGGGGGAGAGACAAAAAGAGATAGGAAAGAGCTAAAGAGAGGGGGAAGAGCAGAAGAGAGGGGGGAGAGAGAGCAAAATAGAGGGGAAAGAGCAAAATAGAGGGAAGAGAGAGAAAAAGTGAGGGGGGAGAGAGAGCAAAAGAGAGGGGGAGAGAGAAAATAAGAGGGGGAAAGAGGGGAAGAGAGAGCAAAAGAAGAGAGGGGGAGAAAGAGCAAAAGAGGAGGGGGAGAGAGAGAAAAAGAGAGGGGGAGAGAGAGCAATAGAGAGGGGGAGAGAGAGCAAGCAAAAGAGAGGGGAGAAAGACAGAGCAAAAGAGAGGGGGGGAGAGAGAGAGAGCAAAAGAGAGGGATGGAGAGAGGGAGCAAAAATAAAGGGAAGAGAGACAGAGCAAAAGAGAGGGGGGAGAGAGCGCAAAAGAGAGGGGGGAGAGAGAACGCAAAAGAGAGGGGGGAGAGAGAGCGCAAAAGAGAGGGGAAGAGATAGAGCGTAAAAGAGAGGGAGGGAGAGAGAGCGCAAAAGAGAGGGGGAGAGAGCGCAAAAGAAAGGGAAAGAGAGATAGCACAAAAGAGAGGGGGGAGAGAGAGCGCAAAAGAGAGGGGGGAGAGAGCGCAAAAGAGAGGGGGAGGAGAGAGAGCACAAAAGAGAGGGGAAGAGAGAGAGCACAAAAGGGAGAGAGCAAAAGAGAGGGCGAGAGAGCGCAAAAGAGAGGGGGAGAGAGAGTGTGCAAAAGAGAGGGGAAAGAGAGAGAGCGTGCAAAAGAGAGGGGGAGAGAGAGCGCGCAAAAGAGGGGGGGAGAGAGAGAACGCAAAAGAGAGGGGGAGATAGAGAGCGTAAAAGAGAGGGGGAGAGAGAGCGCAAAAAAGAGGGGGAGAGAGAGCAAAAGAGGAGGGAGAGAAAGCAAAAGAGAGGGGGAGAGAGGGAACAAAAGAGAGGGGGAGAGAGAGAGCAAAAGAGAGGTGGAGCGAGAGAGAGAGCAAAACAGAGGGGGAGATAGCGCAAAAAAGAGGGGGAGAGAGCACAAAAGAGGGGGGAGAGAGCAAAAGAGAGAGGGGAGAGAGAGCAAAACAGGGGGGAGAGAGAGAGCAAAAGTGGTGGAGCGAGAGAGAGCGCAAAAGAGAGGGGGAGAGAGTGCAAAAGAGAGGGGGAGAGAGAACAAAAGAGAGTGAGAGAGAGCACAAAAGAGAGGGGGAGAGAGAGAGCAAAAGAGAGGTGGAGCGAGAGAGAGCGCAAAACAGAGGGGGAGATAGCGCAAAAAAGAGGGGGAGAGAGCACAAAAGAGGGGGGAGAGAGCAAAAGAGAGAGGGGAGAGAGAGCAAAACAGGGGGGAGAGAGCAAAAGTGGTGGAGCGAGAGAGAGCGCAAAAGAGAGGGGGAGAGAGTGCAAAAGAGAGGGGGAGAGAGAACAAAAGAGAGTGAGAGAGAGCACAAAAGAGAGGGGGAGAGAGCACAAAAGAGAGGGGGAGAGAGAGAGCAAGGGGTGAGACCGCTGTACTGCAAAAAATGGCCTGTGTAAACGGGCTTTAGGACTAGTATATATATATATATATATATATATATATATATATATATATATATATATATATACATATACTGTATGTATATATATATAAAATAGGTCATAAGTAAGGAGGTCATATGTATAAATTATACATATGTCCCCCTGCCTTATTACCTAGTTTATCCAATTACATGTACCTTATAATTCTACATATTAGATTCCTCTGTCTAACAGTGCTGCAGGGGAGGCTATTGACTTCCTCGCTGATTCTACTGTTTCTGAAAGGGACCTTTTGAAGACTCTTGACAATCTCCTTATCTATATAAGCTTGTCATACAGTAATGTACCATTCCGATCACTGTTCTCATGCAAATCCAAACCTTTTTTCCTCTAGGAGTGCAACATTCCATAACTGTATTTTCATTTTCTCTGCTTGTTCTCTTACAGCCAGCTTGCTAAGTAAAGCTGTACTGTGAAGCAGGGTATTCCATGTTTGACCAGATGTGCTTGAATAAATAAATAAATAAATACAGAAGTGCTTACAAATGAAAAATGTCTTGTGTATTTTCAGTGTACATATTTATTTGCATTATTCTATTTAAATTTGTAAAGTAAAAAAGGTTTAGAGCCGGCTAAAGTTACAAGCCTACACAGGTATGATTTTATCTAGTAACTAACCCACCACGCTGCGCTAAGAAACTTCCTAAACACTAATATGTTTTATATACTGTGTTGACTCTGAGCGCACGTATATAAAGCATATCTGTGTTTATTTAGAAAGTTCCTGAGCGCAGCGTGGTGGGTTAGTTACTAGATAAAATCATTCCTGTGTAAGCTTGTAACTTTAGCCGGCTCTAAGGGGGAGTTACCTTCATCCCATCACTCTGTGAGTCACAACCCACAAACCACCTCCTGATCCCAGCTGTAAATAAAGATGTGAAAGCTCTCTCCCAGGCTGCCACCATTTAAATAAATATGTAATAAAAAAAGTATATTCCTCTGCGGCTGTGCGCCTTTTCAAAAGGCTTGTGTGCTCACGCCGGCCAGGCTTCTTCTCCCGCATGCCGTCATCATTTAGACTCACATGGCTCTCACTCGCACAGTCAGAACTGTGCGATTAATAAGGTATGGGGCTGGGTTGGGAGGGGGCGCTGCAGGCACTTAAAAATAAGTGCAAAGAGCTTGAAGCCTATACTTCTATCTATCGCATGTGCGGTGCGATAGATAGAAGTAAAAACAGCAATTTTATTATTTTTTTTTTAAATTGGACTGGAACCCTTTTTAGGGAGCCATTGGAAAAATTATATTTATTTAACCAAAAAGTTTTTTTTCCCTCTCTCTCTCAAAGGGTTCACGTGCGCCTGTGCTCCTATAGAGGAGCCTCCACTGGATTCAATAAAGCCCTTTATCTGTATCAGCTAATAGAGACAGAAAAGCTTTGTACTGAGACCTGTGCAGACACAAAGGGACATTCCTAGTATGGATGGGAAAAAAACATCTATAAAAGAGAGAGAGAGCGCAAAAGAGAGGGGGTGAGAGAGAGCGCAAAAGAGAGGGGAGAGAGCGCAAAAGAGAGGGGGAGAGAGAGAGTGCAAAAGAGAGGGGGAGAGAGAGAGCCCAAAAGAGAGGGGGAGAGAGAGCGTGCAAAAGAGGGGGAAGAGAGAGTGCAAAAGAGAGAGAACGCAAAAGAGAGGGGGAGAGAGAGAGCGTAAAAGAGAGGGGGAGAGAGAGCGCAAAAGAGAGGGGGAGAGAGCAAAAGAGGAGGGAGAGAAAGCAAAAGAGAAGGGGAGAGAGGGAGCAAAAGAGAGGGGGGAAAGAGAGCAAAAGAGAGGTGGAGCGAGAGAGCGCAAAAAAGAGGTGGAGAGAGAGCAAAAGAGAGGGGGGAGAGAGAGCAAAAGAGAGGGGGGAGAGAGAGCAAAAGAGAGGGGGGAGAGAGAGCAAAAGAGAGGGGGGAGAGAGAGAGCAAAAGAGAGGTGGAGCGAGAGAGAGCGCAAAAGAGAGGGGGAGAGAGCGCACAAAAGAGAGGGGGAGAGAGCGCACAAAAGAGAGGGGGAGAGAGTACAAAAGAGAGGGGGAGAGAGCACAAAAGAGAGGGGGAGAGAGAGAGAGAGCAAGGGTGGGACCGCTGTACTGCAAAAAATGGCCTGTATAAATGGGCTTTAGGACTAGTATAGATATATATATATATATATATATATATATATATATATATATATATAAAATAGGTAATAAGTGAGGGGGACATATGTATAAATTATACATATGTCCCCCTGCCTTATTACCTAGTTTATCCAATTACATGTACCTTATAATTCTACATATTAGATTCCTCTGTCTAACAGTGCTGCAGGGGAGGCTATTGACTTCCTCTATGATTCTACTGTTTCTGAAAGGGACCTTTTGAAGACTCTTGACAATCTCCTTATCTATATAAGCTTGTCATACAGTAATGTACCATTCCGATCACTGTTCTCATGCAAATCCAAACCTTTTTTCCTCCAGGAGTGCAACATTCCATAACTGTATTTTCCTTTTCTCTGTTTGTTCTCTTACAGCCAGCTTGCTAAGTAAAGCTGTACTGTGAAGCAGGGTATTCCATGCTTGACCAGATGTGCTTGAATAAATAAATACATAAATACAGAAGTGCTTAAAAATGAAAAATATCTTGTGTATTTATTTTTCAGTGTACATATTTATTTGTATTATTCTATTTAAATTTGTAAAGTAAAAAGGTTTAGAGCCGGCTAAAGTTACAAGCCTACACAGGTATGATTTTATCTAGTAACTAACCCACCACGCTGCGCTAAGAAACTTCCTAAACACTAATATGTTTTATATACTGTGTTGACTCTGAGCACACGGTATATAAAGCATATCTGTGTTTGTTTAGAAAGTTTCTGAGCGCAGACAGCTAAGGCTACCCCCCACCCCCCTACAACCTCACCCCTGTTGTTTCACAGTGGTTTTGGGCTCCTCAGAGCAACCACAATCCCTGGAAGCATTGGTTTGCTTGTCTTGTGAAAAGCTGGTGTATGACCAGGAAAATCCTACTAGGCTGGCCGGGCCCCTGGAACTCCTGGTTGGCTGCCTCACCACGGACACCCGCCTAACCCCTCTCAGGCTGTCCGGGCTCCTGGAACTCCCGGTCGGCCACAGGATAGTAGTACACCCGCTAACTTTACCCCTGGTCGCTCCAGCAACCATGTGCCCCAGAGCTCCGCTCTTTTGGGGATTAGTAGCCCCTAGGGAGGACAAGAGGTGGGGGGAATTACCGGAGGGGAGCTGCTTTGGGAACTGGGGGTTTTGGACACCCCTACCCCCATAACTTCAACGGGCTGTATCTCCGGTCCCCAATAACGAATCACACTGCGTTTTGGACTGCGGCATCTGAGGACCGAGAGCTTTCAAATGACACCCTGGAAGTGCTCCCCCAGGATCACCCCAAAACCGTCACCACTGTGTCCTGGGATTCTGTGGGACTATGGTTGCTATGGAGGCGCCGGTCAATCTGGAGGGGCGGGAATGTCGGGAAAACTGTGGCATTGTCTCCCTGTTTTATCAAGATGTGTGTGTGTATAAAAGATGTGTGTTTGTCCCAATAAAGGTAGTTCTTATTTCCCCTGAATGCTAGTCTGTCTAGTCATTTAGGTGGGCTCCTACTAGAATCACTTTCCTGGGATACATAGCAGCCTGTTCCAGGCAAAGGAAGAACCCTCTGGCAGAGCTACCCAGTCGGGGTAGCTGGAGTCTGCCACAGGGTGGGACACTGAGTACTGGTGCTGTCGGGCATCAGGGGTGGCTACAGGCTGTGGTCACTTGCCAGCTACATAGCTGCAGTCAGCAAGGAGGAAGCAGGACCCATTTGGCGGAGCTACCCAGTCGGGGTAGCCGGGGTATCCGTCACAGGTTAGTTACTAGATAAAATCATTCCTGTGTAAGCATGTAACTTTAGCCGGCTCTAAGGGGGAGTGAGATAACAAGCACAGCTGGGTTACTTACCTTCATCCCATCACTCTGTGAGTCACAACCCACAAACCACCTCCTGATCCCAGCTGTAAATAAAGATGTGAAAGCTCTCTCCCAGACTGCCACCATATTTTATATTTAAAATATTTTAAAATAAAACCTACATAAAATATGCTATTTGTAAAATGTGCTGTTCCCTGACAAGTTTACACAAGATCTTTCATACAGCAAGAACCTGGCAACAAATCTGCACTTATTCATCAATTAATGAAGGTTAATGACTTTAAAGGGACAGTCTACACCAGAATTGTTATTGTTTAAAAAGAAAGATAATCCATTTATTACCCATTCCCCTGGTTTGCATAACCAACACAGTTATATTAATACACTTTTTATCTCTGTGATTACCTTGTATCTAAGCCATTGCAAACTGCCCCCTTATTTCAGTTCTTTTGACAGACTTGCATTTTAGCCAATCAGTGCTGACTTCTAGGTAACTCTGCGTGCGTGAGCACAATGTTATCTATATGGCACACATGAACTAATGCCCTCTAGTTGTGAAAAACTGTCAAAATGCATTCAGATAAGAGGCGGCCTTCAAGGGCTAAGAAATTTTCATACAAGCCTACCTAGGTTTAGCTCTCAACTAAGAATACCAAGAGAACAAAGCAAAATTGATGATAAAAGTAAATTGGAAAGTGGTTTAAAATTATATGCTCTATCTGAATCATGAAAGTTTATTTTTGACTAGACTGTCCCTTTAATGCATTTAAGTCTTGTATTGAAGAACTAATCAAAATAGTTAAAATAAAAAAAAAATCAGAGAATCTTTACCAAGTTATTTATTGCTTGACATTAAGTGGAAATACCAGAACCTACTTAGCTTATTAAAAATGTGGATTTAGTGTAATATACTAAAAAGAGGGGTGAATAGAAACTGAGAATGTGCTAATATTTTATGATGCATAGTGCCTGTAATAGCAACAATAGAAGATGAAAGCATATATTAAACTTACTGCTTGCAGTCATCTTTTGCAATGCTTCATATAACGCTAATCTATTTAGATCACTGAGGAACTTATTCATTAATGTGTGTCTGTTTAATAATAATGCCACCAGGATTTGTGTGGCTGCCAAGACCACCAATGGGAAACAGACGCTCTGCAATGTCCTTATTTAAATAAAAGGCCAAGCCATAGGAAACTCCACTATCAAATTTTATATTGAACACACTGAATCTTTGCGTATGTGTCCTGATAATAAACCATGCAGCATTTTATCTTTTCCCTTACCAATATAAATAATACACATGCTTTGCCGTTCCATGGACCTTCTCAGACTATCCTTACCAAGCTATTCAACCCTCAGCCCCCCGCACTCATAGTACTGGAAAGAATTGACATTCAGAAGGTTTGTAAAACTGTTTGTCATCTGGTATTTGCACATTGTATGATATTATTAATGGGGTGGAAGAAGTGAAGGTGTTAAGATTCTGGGAATTTTTAAAAAAACAGACTCGTACCCACCCAAGTCTTTCTTCTGCAAATACAGCAGTTGTTTATTTTATAACATTGCAGCAAAACAGATAAAAAAAAATGGCTATAAAACGGTTGAACATTTCTGTGATATGTTGTGTTCTCTGATTGGCATTCACAAGGGTAGGCTTAGCACTGATTGGCTCAGCACCTTATCCAACCCACCTACTTGTACAGCACATAACTATGGTCATCAAAGGAAATTATGACTTAGGGCTAGATTTATCAAGCCCCTGCGGCAGCAAGTTCTCAAAAGAACTTGCTCGCCGCGACTTATCAAGCAACGGTCACAAGACCGCTGCTTCCCTAACATCTTCGCCACCTCTATTGTGGCGAAATTATAATCTCCTCGGTCGAGTCCGACCGAGGAGATTGACAGCTCCTGCTCGCGCGTGATTGGCTGTGCGCGGGCAGGGGGCGGGATTGCACGCGAGCGCAAAATTGCGCTTGTGTGCAATGTTAATTACCTGCGGGTAATTTCGCCTCAGCACAGGCGAGCTGAGGCGTAAAGGGGCACGTATACGCGCCCCTGTACGCCTCAGCGTTGATAAATCTAGCCCTTAGGGTGGAAATATGTTTACACAGTGGAAGAGAAGACTACCATTGTATACATATTGTAGATGTCTTTTCTTTCATCATGAATTCTTAAAGGGACAGTATACACCAATTTTAATTTAGCTGCATGTAATAGACAGTACTATAAAGAATAATATGCCTAGATACTAATCTAAAAATCCAATATAAAACAGTTTAGAAACTTACTTAGAAGCTTCCAGTTTAGCACTGTTGAAAAGATTAGCTGGAACACCCACTGCAAGTGGTTCCATAGCAAAAAAAAAAAAAAAAAAAGCAGACACTCCCCCCTGCATATGAAAAGACTCTTTTCCAAAACAGGAGCAAGCTTGAGTAGGTATACATCAGTATTCTCCTAAAACTTTGGGGCTTGGTTAAGAGTCTGAAAATCAGCGCAATGTTTTCTAAAAATAAGCAAAACATTTTTTAAAAAAAACAAGCTGTATAGGCTATATAAATGGATCATCCACAAAATATTTATGCAAAGAAAAATCCCTTTAAGTGATATGTACTTGTATCAGTAGTTCCAAACCTGAAATCTATGTGATACGTCTAATTCATTTTCTATACTCCTGTTACACCCCAGGATTTTATTAATGTAATAAAATTATTTACAAATAAAAAATATTGTGAACTTAGAAGTCAGGGGTTGTCAAATTCAGAACTATCAATCACCTAAAAATTTGCAGGATTGTGCCAAATTGGAAGTACTGCCCCTGCTGTCTGCCAATTATATTCGGTTTCTATCTAAGAAATTTGTGACCACCCAAATATCCACTAAAATCATGAATCACACAGCCTCTTTACAGCTTTATACTGTTTGGTTACTGGTTACAATTTACAAATTCTAAGAGATATCCAAATTTATTTCAAACTTTGCTATCAACTAGAACAAGGAGCCAGCTACATTCAAGAGTGCTTGTCTATAGGCTACATTCAAGAGTGTTTGTCTATAGGGTGCAGGTATTTGTTCAACCCTGATTAAGTTAAGGTGACCACATTTTTAAAGTGAAATCGGGGAATTTTTTTAAATTTTATTGGCAAATGGTAAAAAAAATATTTTATTAGCATATTTTAATCAAATTATATATGCCGTGTATTTGGTATGGGTTTATGGAGTGATTGGAAAATATATATATACATTATTTCTCACATTTTCTGAAACACACACAAGCAAACATATACACACAAGCATAAATTTGCACACATGCACAAACACACACAAGCATACATATATACACATAGGCCCCTAATTATCAAAGTCTGGCGGACCTGATCCGACAGTGCGGATCAGGTCCGCCAGTCCTCGCTGAATACGGAGAGCAATACGCTCTCCGTATTCAGCATTGCACCAGCAGCTCACAAGAGCTGCTGGTGCAACGTCGCCCCCTGCAGACTCGCGGCCAATGGGTCGCCAGCAGGGGGTGTAAATCAACCAGATCATACTCAATTGGGTTGATTTCCGGCGATGTCCGTCTGCCTGCTCAGAGCAGGCGGACAGGTTATGGCGCAGCGGTCTTTGTGACCGCTGCTTCATAACTGCTAGCTCGCCAGAAACACAGGGCATCAAGCTCCATTCGGAGCTTGATAGATAGGCCCCATTGACACAAGCATACATATACACACACCAATACAAACACACACATATACACAGACACAAGCATACATATACATATATATATATATATATATATATATATATATATATATATATATATACACACACATGCATACATACACACACATGTACATACAAGCATACATATATACACACACAGACACAAGCATACATATATATATATATATATATATATATATATACACACACATGCATACATACACACACATGTACATACAAGCATACATATATACACACACAGACACAAGCATACATATACATATATATATATATATATATATATACACACACACACATGCATGCATACATATACACACATGTACATACAAGCATACATATATACACACACAGACACAAGCATACATATATACAAATAGACACAAGCATACATATACACACACCCATACACACACACACATATTCACAGACACAAGCATACATATATACAAATAGACACAAGCATACATATACAAACACCCATACACACACACACATATTCACAGACACAAGCATACATATATACAAATAGACACAAGCATACATATACAAACACCCATACACACACACACATATTCACAGACACAAGCATACATATATACAAATAGACACAAGCATACATATACAAACACCCATACACACACACACACATATTCACAGACACAAGCATACATATATACAAATAGACACAAGCATACATATACACACACCCATACACACACACACATATTCACAGACACAAGCATACATATATACAAATAGACACAAGCATACATATACAAACACCCATACACACACACACACACACATATTTACAGACACAAGCATACATATATACAAATAGACACAAGCATACATATACACACACCCATACACACACACACATATTCACAGACACAAGCATACATATATACAAATAGACACAAGCATACATATACAAACACCCATACACACACACACACACACATATTCACAGACACAAGCATACATATATACAAATAGACACAAGCATACATATACAAACACCCATACACACACACACATATTCACAGACACAAGCATACATATATACAAATAGACACAAGCATACATATACAAACACCCATACACACACACACATATTCACAGACACAAGCATACATATACACACACATATACATACATACATATATATATATATTTATATATACAAAAAAACACACACATGCACATACACACACACACACACATGCATACATATATATATACACATGCACATACAAGCATACATATAAACATATGCACAAGCTCTTCCCTCCTGCTGACCTGCATGCTGTCTGCCATATGCTGGGACGAAGTGAAATTATCAGGACGATCACTTCCTCCCAGCACTTGGCTGCAGTACAACAGGAGCCGGGGACAGTTCAACAGGAGCTGGGGACATTTCCGGGGACATTGTTATAAATACAGGGACTGTCCCCTAAAATCGATGACGTCTGGTCACCCTAGATTAAGTAGCATTAAACAAAAAGGGTGTCAATTTATCAAGCTCTGTACGGACCGCTGCTCCATAACTTGTCCACCTGCTTTGAGGCGGCAGACAGAAATCAACCCGATCAAATACGATCGGGTTGATTAACACCCCCTGCTAGCGGCCGATTGGCCGTGAATCTGCAGGGGGCGGCATTGCACAAGCAGTTGACAAGAACTGCTGGTGCAATGATAAATGCCGACAGCGTATGCTGTGGGCATTTATCGATGTGCGGTGGACATGATATGCTACATCGTATTATGTCCGCTCGCACATTAATAAATTTAACCCATAACCTTTGAAGATTAACAGTTTATGTTCAAAGATAAA